>NC_059197.1:38828004-38913004 GCF_020615455.1 Coregonus clupeaformis
TCTCTCTCTCTCACTCTCTGTCCCCCTCTCTTGCTCTCTCTAGCTTCCACTCTACCTCTCTCTCTTTCCACTTTTCCACCTTGTATGTATGCATACAGTAGGTTGGTCAATGTATGTCTACCTGTATGTACAGTATGTCTACCTTCCTCACCATGCATAAGTACATATAGGGAGACTGAAATTCGGCAAGGCACAATAGCACTAGGTCTTTAACTAGGTCACTTACAGGGCCAGGGATACAGGGCTGTGTGAAAAACAAAACCTGTGGCAGTCCATTTAATCAACCGGAGATTACACAGTGACACAGTGTCCCTCCTGCCATGCACTATTTTTTTTACCAGGGGCTCTGGACAAAAGTAGTGCACTATATACACTACCAGTCAAATGTTTGGACACACCTACTCATTCAAGAGTTTTTCTTTATTTTTACTATTTTCTACACTGTAGAATAATAGTGAAGACATCAAAACTATGAAATAACACATATGGAATCATGTAGTAACCAAAAAAGTCTTAAACAAATCAACATTTATTTTATATTTGAGATTCTTCAAATAGCCACCCTTTGCCTTGATGACAGCTCCTGCTATGTAGAGCCGACTCAGCCCACTCAATGTCTGTTGCTAACTTCACAGTACATTGTTATCTCAAAAGAAGTCAACTAACATTGCTAGTGAATTTTTATCTGATTTGGTTCCACGGTCACCTAGGTGAATTTAGTCAAAACTAAAATGATAAAATAATTATTACCTTGGTATAGTTTTTGGTTACATGTGGATTAATTGTAACAAACCAGAAAGAACCAATTTACAATTAGAGTGTAAAGTAAAGTGTGATTTGTGATGCAGTGTATACATCTATAGCCATAGGGTGTGGCCAAGTTTGAAACATGCAACCTCATTCTAGAATGCGCATTTCCACTGCAGTTCCTCACCCACTGGGAATACTCTGATAGCCTATCAATAACTGTCAATGTGCAATCCAGCATCCAGCACTGCCCAACTATCCTACTCAATAAGAGCTGCATTAGCAAGCTAATGTCAAAGCTAGACTAGAGTAATATTGGCTTCTGGTGAAATTAAACCGTTCAGTTTTTTTCCGAGGATAGGATCAATGTAAATGTTCCAATGGTTAAATCCAATTTAACCTGCACTTGAATGTATGTACTTTTAATGTAAGGCATCCTTAAGTGTCCTGAAAGGTGTCTGTCAAATTAAATGTATTATTAATTTATGAATAGATCAGAATGGTTTAATACCTTTCTTGTGAGGGAGTGGATGATTTCTAGGACTAACGAGAATGTTATGTCTCATACACACTGACCTTACGAATGTGCACACACATACACAAACACACATATCGTCACGACTTGCTATGACTACAATCATTAGACGGGAGTAAGGCAGAGGGAACACAGGACTGCAGAGAAAGACCTTGAAGCATTCCTACAAGCATTCCTCGCTTTCATCATATCCTCCCTCTCCCTCTTTATATCTCTCTCAATCCCTCTGTTCATATACGCCCATACAGTCTGTCTGTCAGACATGGAGAGATGCTATGTTGTTGCAAAGGCAGTAAATCACTTTTACAGTCTTGAGGTTTTGGCTCTATAGCGGTAAATAAAAAGGTCCCTTTTATAAAGATTTTGCTGTGATCCATTGGATTTAGTAATAAGTAATAATAATCTTATCTGGGTTGTAGTCCATTCCATTTTAATTCAATTTGATTGTGAGCCACACCCCCTCCACCCATAAAGCCACACCCCCTCGTTCATCACCCAATCAATGACATCTCATGTGATTTACAACTGCTGTATCACAGGTAGGTTAAATCAGACCTCACTGTAACCGTTCCTATGGATGCAACCATTTCAGATCCTCTAAGTAGGTCTTAGAACAGCATTCATTCATACAGAATCATTTCATTGTCCATTAGACGAACAATGGAGTCCCTCAGATAGAGAGACAGTAGGCTACATGTCATGTATGTTAAACTGTTCTCAAGTTACACCATTGAACCATCTAAAGTTACAATGGGGCGTTAATTTAGCTGCCACTGACATAATTCCCATGTAATTCTCTAACAATGGTTCAAGGACTAAGTGTTAATAAGTAGCATTCAGATAATCTGGATGTAGCCAATGGAGTACGGCCTGTGGCTGTTAGTTTTGCTAGGCTACATATTACACAATTCATTTCCAAACAGCTGATAATTGCAGACATATCAGTGTGGATGTCGGATCACCACCTCAAGCTGAACCTCGGCAAGACGGAGCTGCTCTTCCTCCCGGGGAAGGACTGCCCGCTCCATGATCTCGCCATCACGGTTGACAACTCCATTGTGTCCTCCTCCCAGAGTGCAAAGAACCTTGGCGTGACCCTGGACAACACCCTGTCGTTCTCTGCTAACATCAAAGCGGTGACCCGATCCTGTAGGTTCATGCTCTACAACATTCGCACAGTATGACCCTACCTTCACAGGATGCGGCACAGGTCCTAATCCAGGCACTTGTCATCTCCCGTCTGGATTACTGCAACTCGCTGTTGGCTAGGCTCCCTGCCTGTGCCATTAAACCCCTACAACTTATCCGTCTTGTGTTCGACCTTCCCAAGTTCTCTCATGTCACCCCGCTCCTCCGCACACTCCACTGGGTTCCAGTTGAGGCTCGCATCTACTACAAGACCATGGTGCTTGCCTACGGAGCTGTGAGGGGAACGGCACCTCCTTACCTTCAGGCTCTGATCAGACCCTACACTCAAACGAGGGCACTACGTTTATCCACCTCTGGCCTGCTAGCTCCCCTACCTCTACGAAAGCACAGTTCCCGCTCAGCCCAGTCAAAGAAATTTGCTGCTCTGGCACCCCAATGGTGGAACAAGCTCCCCCACGACGCCAGGACAGCGGAGTCACTGACCACCTTCCGGAGACTCTTGAAACCCTACCTCTTTAAGGAATACCTGGAATAGTATAAAGTAATCCTTCTACCCCCACTCCCCCCCATAAAAAAAGTGGTTGTCCCACTGGCTATCATAAGTTGAATGCACCAATTTGTAAGTCGCTCTGGATAAGAGCGTCTGCTAAATGATGTAAATGTAAATGTACAGTGGGGAAAAAAAGTATTTAGTCAGCCACCAATTGTGCAAGTTCTCCCACTTAAAAAGATGAGAGATGCCTGTAATTTTCATCAAAGGTACACGTCAACTATGACAGACAAATTGAGGAAAAAAAATCCAGAAAATCACATCGTAGGATTTTTAATGAATTTATTTGCAAATTATGGTGGAAAATAAGTATTTGGTCACCTACAAACAAGCAAGATTTCTGGCTCTCACAGACCTGTAACTTCTTCTTTAAGAGGCTCCTCTGTCCTCCACTCGTTACCTGTATTAATGGCACCTGTTTGAACTTGTTATCAGTATAAAATACACCTGTCCACAACCTCAAACAGTCACACTCCAAACTCCACTATGGCCAAGACCAAAGAGCTGTCAAAGGACACCAGAAACAAAATTGTAGACCTGCACCAGGCTGGGAAGACTGAATCTGCAATAGGTAAGCAGCTTGGTTTGAAGAAATCAACTGTGGGAGCAATTATTAGGAAATGGAAGACATACAAGACCACTGATAATCTCCCTCGATCTGGGGCTCCACGCAAGATCTCACCCCGTGGGGTCAAAATGATCACAAGAACGGTGAGCAAAAATCCCAGAACCACACGGGGGGACCTAGTGAATGACCTGCAGAGAGCTGGGACCAAAGTAACAAAGCCTACCATCAGTAACACACTACGCCGCCAGGGACTCAAATCCTGCAGTGCAAGACGTGTCCCCCTGCTTAAGCCAGTACATGTCCAGGCCCGTCTGAAGTGCATTTGGATGATCCAGAAGAGGATTGGGAGAATGTCATATGGTCAGATGAAACCAAAATATAACTTTTTGGTAAAAACTCAACTCGTCATGTTTGGAGGACAAAGAATGCTGAGTTGCATCCAAAGAACACCATACCTACTGTGAAGCATGGGGGTGGAAACATCATGCTTTGGGGCTGTTTTTCTGCAAAGGGACCAGGACGACTGATCCGTGTAAAGGAAAGAATGAATGGGGCCATGTATCGTGAGATTTTGAGTGAAAACCTCCTTCCATCAGCAAGGGCATTGAAGATGAAACGTGGCTGAGTCTTTCAGCATGACAATGATCCCATACACACCGCCCGGGCAACGAAGGAGTGGCTTCGTAAGAAGCATTTCAAGGTCCTGGAGTGGCCTAGCCAGTCTCCAGATCTCAACCCCCATAGAAAATCTTTGGAGGGAGTTGAAAGTCCGTGTTGCCCAGCGACAGCCTCAAAACATCACTGCTCTAGAGGAGATCTGCATGGAGGAATGGGCCAAAATACCAGAAACAGTGTGTGAAAACCTTGTGAAGACTTACAGAAAACGTTTGACCTGTGTCATTGCCAACAAAGGGTATATAACAAAGTATTGAGAAACTTTTGTTATTGACCAAATACTTATTTTCCACCATCATTTGCTAATAAATTCATTAAAAATCCTACAATGTGATTTTCTGGATTATTTTTTCTCATTTTGTCTGTCATAGTTGACGTGTACCTATGATGAAAATTACAGGCCTCTCTCATCTTTTTAAGTGGGAGAACTTGCACAATTGGTGGCTGACTAAATACTTTTTTTCCCCACTGTAAATGGCTACACATTCTTTGGGGAGGCGGGGGAGGGGAGGGGTGGAGGAGGGGGAAGGAGTTAGGAGGAGAGGGAGGAAGTCAAAGTGGCCCTGAGGAACTTGAGAGGCTGAAGTCTTGCTTTCGTGACAAAACAGTATTTCGCACTCCAGAGGCATCAAAAAATAAGGTACATGGGAAACCAAAAAGGAGACTACTGCCTACCTCTTGCCCCTTGCAACTCATCCAAGTAGCCTGCCTGGTCAATTTATTGCAGCCAGCCAGTAAACCAGCTAGGCCTTAAGAATTTATCCACCCCCAGTGAATAAGGATGAAGCATCAATGTCACACCCAAGTAGAGATGAGTCACTGCCCAACAGGCTGTTTGCAGGCTGTTTGCCTACAAGGCTTCAGAATGAATCCAACGAGGTCTTGACTGCAATTCAGAATAAATCGATTGTCTGGTGGTGGTGGAATGGAATAGTGCTCGGGATATTAAGTGTGCAAGGGAGCATTGTTTAATTGAATTGATAGGTTTTGAGGATTTAAGGAATTTCAGGTGCAGCCTATGGCTCTTAACAGTCATTGAGTGAATAAAAAATTACACCTACACATGACATCGTGCCAGATCTTTAGAGTGGAGAGCGGAGCTTTCTTTGATGAGCTGTCACATTTTAACTCACAGCTCTCCTCTGAGTGTTGAAATCCTCAAACTGTGATTGCATAAGCATGAGTTGGAGAGCTAATAAACACTTGTTCCTATACTTACATAATCCCTGCCACAAAATTCAACAGAAAAATAAGTAAATAAGGGATTTAAAATAGCAAGGCCTATCATAGACTACTTATTGTATTCAATAATGAGGTAAGACTGTTCATATCTTACCTTGATCATGGGAAGGGAGACATCATGGGAGCTTGAATGAATATCCTGCTGCTTGATCTTTAGGGTGTTGCCAGACAGTTTATAGGGAAGGTTACAGGTTCTCTCCACTTAAAGCAGGGCTTATCAACGTAAAATGGGAGATGCGGAGAGGAGGGAAAGGGGAAACTAAGAAACTTATGGGGAAAACTGTCGTCCACATCCATGTTTGTCTGTAAAGGGTGGGGCCTTAAAGAAATTTGCTTCGCAATCCTCTCCTTTAAGTCGAATTAAAGGGAATTACAGTGAGTTACTGTGAGTTACAGTGAGTTACTGTAACTAAATAACGAGAAGATAAAGAGGAAGGATAAGTTAATTACGCAGTATTCTTTAGGCTAGTAGCTAGTTCAAACCTCAGATCTATGAATAGGTATTTTACAGTACAGCAATGAGCTTGATCTTTTACATTTTGTTTAAGTTTTAAATATGACCGAATCTTATTCTGGCCCCTTTGGCCCCATTCTTTTTCACAAATAGACTAATTGATGGGCACGCCCGTTGCCTCCATAGGCCACGAATGCGCGCAATAGAAGTGTCCATAAATCAATACATTTAACATTTAGTCTATATGAGCTGGCCTTTTAAATAACTCTTAAATCTAATATTCAATACACTGCTGTATTGAATTAAGTAATATGGTAATGAAGGCACCGCCTGCAGACCAGCGGAGTACAAGTAGTCCAAATGGCACTGCGAGTTAACTATTTGATTACATAATTTGGAACATTCAATTTGCAATATTTGTAACGGTTATGGCAATAGTCTCAGTAGGCGCATAATAATCGGGCTTCATTTGACGCTCTATTTTATATTTTAATTGCAGACTATCTGGATTACTTCATTATATTCAGTTAAGGTTATTCCACAATCATAAAGACATTTAAACGTTTTTAAATGAATATAGACGCACTTACTTTTTTCTTTAGGTTAGACTAACTTCTTTCCTCGGTGGGACTCAATATGTCATTAGCCTAGTTACAAGCAGCTCCATCATAAATATATATATATATATATATTTAAATAATTTAAAAAATATGTTTTATCGATTATCGTGCGAGAATTGCTCTACATCACGGACTAGGCCTACTCCCGCACAGCTCCGTTGACTTGCCACTCATCTGTGGGCTGCGATACGATTGTAAAGTTGCTACTTCCATTTCAAAGCATTATACATTGAATTAGCCTACACGATTATTAAATACTTGTTATAATCATCAAAATAATAGCAGAATAGATTCCATCGGTAATATTTTGAATAATGCACATTAGCCTTGTCGAGGTGGCACTATTAGTTGTATAATCGAATGTTTCCTCTATCAAATGCGCCATTAATGTTGAAAATCGATCAGCTAGGCTACTTCTCACTGTAAATAGCTATGATCAAGCTTTATTTTCACAAGCATTTAGGTCAGATGCAAGTCTTGAAGATGAAAAACCGTTTTAAAGGCAGCCACACCTTAACTCTCTCAATAAATTCTGACAGTTCTAGTCCTGGACGAAACGCATCTATAATAGTTCAAGTTTAAAATACACGTACAACTATTCAACTATCACTCTTGTATCTATTAGGACGCGCTACATTGTAACTTAACCGGTAAAAACGAAGATACCGTCCCATTTTCACTTTCCAGTTTCCCAGCAGTTCCCCAACCAGCCAGTCGCTCTATCGCCGGGTCTTGGTTCTCTCTAGTCCAACTCCCTTCAAACCGGCTTCTCACTGCGATCAGCTGGCAGCGCAGTCACGCCAATAGCAACAGCTGGCCAATCAAACTGCATCGTCAAAGAACACTGATGAATCCCACCGCTTATGCACCTTGAGTGACAGATGCTCCCACCAATGTTGTGGGGGATGACTATGAGCAAGGAGGCGTGAACAAAATATTCCGACCAATAGGAGTGACATATAGGAGAGGCGTTTTACTAAGAAATTAGGGTTGTAGTTGAGTACTGTGAACTTTTCTACATAGTTAAAAGAGGTTTCATTCAATATCTAGAGCAGGACTCTGTGTGTGCGTTGCAAGGAGGTTACAGCATCTCTAGTAGTAGGCTATATAAGGTGGTTTTGGGGCGGCAGGTAGCTTAGTGGTTAAGAGCGTTGTGCCAGTAACCGAAAGGTCGCTGGTTCTAATCCCCGAGCCGACTAGGTGAAAAATCTGTCGATGTGCCCTTAAGCAAGGCACTTAACCCTAATTGCTCATGTAAGTCGCTCTGGATAAGAGCGTCTGCTAAATGACTAAAAATGTAAATGGTTTTCTTTCCTCTTCTCTCCTTTCCACATCATCTGCACTGAAGGATGAGAGGAGAGGAGAAATGAGGAGAGGAGAGGAGGAGGGAGGAGAGGAGAGGAGAGGAGGAGAAGAGAGAGGTGGACAGTAGATGAGAAAGGAGAGAAGATGATTGAGATGTTGTTCTGATATTGCATTATAACATTGTAATAACACAAAACTGTGGTAACATTCTCATAGTGTCAAGAGAACAGTTTTCTCTGTTGTCCACTCCACCCCTGAATAATGATTGTGTGTCCCAAATGGCTCCCTATCCCCTACATAGTGCACTAGGCCTACTTTTGTGCACTGTATAGGGCAGGTTTTCCCACACCTGATTCAAATAACCAACTCATCATCAAGCTTTGATTATTTGAATCAGCTGTGTAGTGCTAGCGCAAAAACCAAAACGTGCACCCAGAGGGGGGCCCCAGGACCGAGTTTGGGAAATCCTGGTATAGTGAATAGGGTACCATTTGGGACATAGAATCTGTCTATATCACAGATGTTTCTCCAATGTGAATAAAATAGATGCATCCCCTAAAGAATGTCTGCTAAGTACATTTACTGTATTATGTAACAAAGAAAGGCATTCCTTTGCCATAGCTGTCTTACGTCACCCTTAAATAGACAGCCCCGTTTGTCCTTGTACTGTATGTCTTCATTCCTATATTACCTATGCTGAGGCTTATAAGTAATCAGTATATCCCCACTTCTATTCCTTATAGTGCTTTCCACTCAGGAAGAAAACCAGGAAAACGTAACCCCAATCAACCCAGTCACCCCAATAAAATCTCTTTGCATATAAAGTGTTTTTCAACATAACAGTTTTTTGAGCAAATGCAACATTCCTGAGGTTGTGGGAGCAGTACGAGGCAGTGGGGCTCCACTACCAAACAGGTCATTGCCCATCTTGTGGATGGAAACCTTCATTAATGGCTTGCTGAAGTCACAGGAATTTCACTTTTGGATGCGAGCACTTGCTTTTCAAAGGGAAAAACAGGAATTCTACATTTCAAACTTTCCATTCCCTCAGCGTTCACATGTCAATTATAGTACAGTGGCAACCCCAAAGTACAAAAAATCTCAGCAACCCAGCAAAACAACTGTCAATTATATCATAGATAATTATATACAAACACATAAACATAGAAATTACATACAGTAATATACAGGTACAGTAGTTTGGACATTATACAATGTATTGTAATTTTCTTCACCAAAAAATGATAGAATATAGTTTGCTCATTACATAAGCCAGAAGGCAGATTTTGATACTAACCATCTCTGGCTGATGATACATAATTAATGATATCTAACCTCTCCTTAGCATGCATGGGGAGAGGCGTGAGTGTATTTTGTACCTCATGTCTTTTTAATGCAGATATCTCTGAGAGAGTGAGAGAGAGAGAGCGAAAGAGAGAGAGAACGTGTGTGTGTATACCTGTGTGAGTGTGCGCATGATGCTTGAAGTTGTACAAGTGTGTGTGTGTGTGTGTGTGCGTACGTGCGTGCGTACATGCACGTGTGTGCGCGCCTGCATGTATAAGAGTATGTATGTATTGGGGGCTGGGATCAGAAGAAGGCAGTTTAAACAGCATTATATCACCCTCTTCCGGTTAGCTGCAGAGTTGCTTTGCAGTCAGATGAAAGGCACTGGCCTGTCAACCCCTTTTTTGTTCCACATATCACCCAAACAGGCAGTAATACGAGAAGCAAGGCCTCAGCCTCAGCACAGTGACACAGCTTTTATTCCTTAGCCTCAGTTACAGTGGGGAGAACAAGTATTTGATACACTGCCGATTTTGCAGGTTTTCCTACTTACAAAGCATGTAGAGGTCTGTAATTTTTATCATAGGTACACTTCAACTGTGAGAGACAGAATCTAAAACAAAAATCCAGAAAATCACATTGTATGATTTTTAAATAATTAATTAGCATTTTAATGCATGACATAAGTATTTGATCACCTACCAACCAGTAAGAATTCCGGCTCTCACAGAGCTGTTCGTTTTTCTTTAAGAAGCCCTCCTGTTCTCCACTCATAACTTGTATTAACTGCACCTGTTTGAACTCATTACCTGTATAAAAGACACCTGTCCACACACTCAATCAAACAGACTCCAACCTCTCCGAAATGGCCAAGACTAGAAAGCCGTGTAAGGACATCAGGGATAAAATTGTAGACCTGCATAAGGCTGGGATGGGCTACAGGACAATAGGCAAGCAGCTTGGTGAGAAGGCAACAACTGTTGGCGCAATTATTAGAAAATGGAAGAAGTTCAAGATGACGGTCAATCACCCTCGGTCTGGGGCTCCATGCAAGATCTCACCTCGTGGGGCATCAATGATCATGAGGAAGGTGAGGGATCAGCCCATAACTACACAGCAGGACCTGGTCAATGACCTGAAGAGAGCTGGGACCACAGTCTCAAAGAAAACCATTAGTAACACACTACGCCGTCATGGATTAAAATCCTGCAGCGCACGCAAGGTCCCCCTGCTCAAGCCAGCGCATGTCCAGGCCCGTCTGAAGTTTGCCAATGACCATCTGGATGATCCAGAGGAGGAAAGGGAGAAGGTCATGTGGTCTGATGAGACAAAAATAGAGATTTTGGTCTAAACTCCACTCGCCGTGTTTGGAGGAAGAAGAAGGATGAGTACAACCCCAAGAACACCATCCCAACCATGAAGCATGGAGGTGGAAACATCATTCTTTGGGGATGCTTTTCTGCAAAGGGGACAGGACGACTGCACCGTATTGAGGGGAGGATGGATGGGGCCATGTATTGCGAGATCTTGGCCAACAACCTCCTTCCCTCAGTAAGAGCATTGAAGATGGGTCGTGGCTGGGTCTTCCAGCATGACAATGACCTGAAACACACAGCCAGGGCAACTAAGGAGTGGCTCCGTAAGAAGCATCTCAAGGTCCTGGAGTGGTCTAGCCAGTCTCCAGACCTGAACCCAATAGAAAATCTTTGGAGGGAGCTGAAAGTCCGTATTGCCCAGCGACAGCCCCGAAACCTGAAGGATCTGGAGAAGTTCTGTATGGAGGAGTGGGCCAAAATCCCTGCTGCAGTGTGTGCAAACCTGGTCAAGACCTACAGGAAACATATGATCTCTGTAATTGCAAACAAAGGTTTCTGTACCAAATATTAAGTTCTGCTTTTCTGATGTATCAAATACTTATGTCATGCAATAAAATGCAAATTAATGACTTAAAAATCATACAATGTGATTTTCTGGATTTTTGTTTTAGATTCCGTCTCTCACAGTTGAAGTGAACCTATGATAAAAATTACAGACCTCTACATGCTTTGTAAGTAGGAAAACCTGCAAAATCGGCAGTGTATCAAATACTTGTTCTCCCCACTGTATGTGGATGATTTGCAAAGCAGGGCAGGAATGGGCTGTGTGTGTGTGTGTGTTTGTGTGTGTGTGTGTAAAGCAGGGCAGGAATGTGCTACAGGCACAATCCGTTCGGGAAATATTGTAAATCCTTCTTCCTCCCAGCAGTGGTTGGTCCCTGTGGAGCCTAGATTAAAGAGCGACCTGGAGAGGGTGTTTCCACACACAAACACACACACACACACACGCACACAAATAAACATACACACACACGCATACACACATGGAAACACACACACACCCGGGGTGGGTGTTTCCCTCCATCCAGTGAGCTGCCTGGGCCGAAGACTGCTGCGGAACCTTCTCGTTCTAGGCTCTGGTCAAAAGTAGTGCACTATGTAAGGAATAGGGTGCCATGTGGGAAACAGCCATGGTCAGAACAGGGTGTCCCATTCCCAAATCCCTCTGCATCTCACACTCCTACACCCATATTCCTGTGTTTTTGCAGTGAATTGCGCCAACTCCAACCCACAGAGAGCTGTAGTCTAGGAATATCCTGGCCTGGAAGCTCACATCTAGCTTAAATCGGCATTGAAATTCATGGGCCTTACATTTTAGTCATTTAGCAGACGCTCTTATCCAGAGTGACTTAAAATTAGTGCATTCATCTTAAGATAGCTAGGTGAGACAACAACACATCACAGCCTTACAGTTTAGGAATACCCTGGAAGCTAAGCTAAGCTAACCACTAGCTTGAATAACTTGGGATCCTTTGGATCGCAGTTGAGATTCAGAGGAATTGTAGTCTAGGAATAGCCTCAAAGCTAAGCTAAGCTAACCACTAGCTAGCTTGAATAAGTAATGATCCTCCATGACGCCACATTGAAATTCATGGACCTGGTTGATTTCTCTCTTCAGAGATGCTCCTCTCCTGTGTGTTGTTAGCTCAGGCATGCTAGCTATGTGCTGCGATGCCGGCTCCATGATTGGAGACAGGTGGCACGAGGCAGGAACAACAGAGCTAGTTTAGACACTGCAGGCGCTGAATAGAAGAAGACTGGAAGAAACTGTGAAGATATTAACTTCTTCGCCCTGAAACACTTACGCTATATTCTATGAGTGTGATGATCGTTCTACACAGTGTCTCCAAAATTCTGCGAATACGTTGCTTTGTTGGACCACAATGCTGTTTTGTGTAACTGGACATCTATTGAAGTATTATGACTATGTCTGTCCATCTTATTGACGAGTCATCACTTTCTCTCCATATCTCTCTCTCAGACACTGCTGTCTGCCCCATCACCTTCCATTAGAATTCTAGTAGTGATTCCATTGAACCGCCTCCAACTTGGCTGAGTTCTTTCCTTATACAGTCATTGGCTGAATCACCGTACTGAATAAAACATGACATGGTCCTGATATTCTCTTATGAGAGTCTTCTATCACAGTCAGTGGGGGCATTCCTGCTCTGTTATGCTGTATGAGATGAACCACATTTAGTGGGATGGAAACATTGCATTAGAGCTTCCTGTGTGGCTGTACCTGTCCTCCATAAGCACACAAAGCAGGATTATAGAGGCCTTTAACTTTGTCTGCACCGGCTCAAATATAGTTCATCCAGGCTGTGGATACTGTACTTAGAGCTGCTTCTTCTCTCTAATTACGCTCTCTCTCTCTCTCTCTCTCTCTCTCTCTCTCTCTCTCTCTCTCTCTCTCTCTCTCGCTCTCTCTCTCTCTCTCTTTCTCTTTCTCGTTCTCTCTCTCTCTCTCTCTCTTTCTCTTTCTCGTTCTCTCTCTCTCTCTCTCTCTCTCTCTCTCTCTCTCTCTCTCTCTCTCTCTCTCTCTCTCTCTCTCTCTCTCTCTCTCTCTCTCTCTCTCTCTCTCTCTCTGTCTCTCTCTCTCTATCGCTCTCTCTCTCAATCAGCACCTCTACTAGGCAAGTAACAGCTTGGATCCTTTTCAATCACAGATATAATGTCTCATTCCTCTTTCCTCACCCCATGGAGTCCACACTGATCTAGGAAACAGAGCAATAGGAGGGAATAACACCATAATCCCTGTGCCCAAGAACACTAAGGTAACCTGCCTAAATGACTACCGACCCGTAGCACTCACGTCTGTAGCCATGAAGTGCTCTGAAAGGCTGGTCATGGCTCACATCAACACCATTATCCCAGAAACCTTAGACCCGCTGATCCTCAACACGGGGGCCCCTCAGGGGTGTGTGCTCAGTACCCTCCTGTACTCCCTGTTCACCCACGACTGCATGGCCAAGCACGACTCCAACACCAACATTAAGTTTGCTGATGACACAACAGTGGTAGGCCTGATCACCGACAACGATGAGACAGCCTATAGGGAGGAGGTCAGAGACCTGGCAGTGTGGTGCCAAGATAACAACCTCTCCCTCAACATGATCAAGACAAAGGAGATGATCGTGGATTTCAGGAAAAGGAGGGCCGAGCACGCCCCCATTCTCATCGACGGGGCTGTAGTGGAGCAGGTTGAGAGCTTGAAGTTCCTTGGTGTCCACATCACCAACGGACTATCATGGTCCAAACACACCAAGACAGTTGTGAAGAGGGCACGACAATGCCTACTCTCCCTCAGGAGACAGAAAAGATTTGGCATGGGTCCTCAGATCCTCAAAAAGTTATACAGCTGCACCATCGAGAGCATCCTGACTGGTTGCATCACTGCCTGGTATGGCAACTGCTCGGCCTCCGACCGCAAGGCACTACAGAGGGTAGTGCTTACGGCCCAGTACATCACTGGGGCCAAGCTTCCTGCCATCCAGGACCTCTATACCAGGCGGTGTCAGAGGAAGGCCCTAAAAATTGCCAAAGACAAGCGGTACCGGGGCGCCAAGTCTAGGTCCAAAAGGCTTCTTAACAGCTTCTACCCCCAAGCCATAAGACAGCTAATCAAATGGCTACCCGGACTATTTGCATTGAACCCCCCCCCCCCCCCCCACCCCCCATTTTTACGCTGCTGCTACTCTCTGTTTATTATCTATGCATAGTCATTTTACCCCCTACCTACATGTACATATTACTTCAATTTCCTTGACTAACCTGTGCCCCCGCACATTGACTCTGTAGCGGTATCATCTGCATATAGCCTCGTTACTGTTATTTTATTGTTCCGCTTTAATGTTTTGTTATTTTTCTATTTTCTATTTTAATTTTGTATTTATTTATTTTTTACTTCAGTATATTTTGTATTATTATTTTTTTAAATATCATTTTCTTTTACAGATTTTCTTTTATTTCTTTTATTTTTTATTTTATTTTTTAGGGGGGAATGGATCAGCTTAATATTGCAGATAGATTGTATCTTCTATCAATGTAATTGTCTGCATCACTTCCAATCCCCCATGTTTTTTAAAATATATATATACTCCCCTTTATTACTTTTCAACCCCACCATCCTTTCCCTACTTGGAGTAAATTAGTGAACAACAATGCCCAGGCCTCTACTTCCGGTCTATACTTACTATCTACACCTTATGGACAGAGTTAATTTTACAATAATTCTATTTTATATATACTGTATATATATATATATATATTTTTTTTTTTTTGTTTTGTTCCTGAACTTCTTCTACTCTCAACCTCTCCGATAATTTTCATGATGTCCATCTGGTTTGCTTCTATATGCCATATCTTTCTAACTGTGCTCTTTCCCAAAAGCTCCCAACATACAACCTATATACTTATTATGGACACAGTATGCTTACATTATTAGCTATCTTTGTTATTATTTGTTGTTATTTGTTATTAGTCCCATCCTTCAACTCTATTCAATACCTCCCATCTATCTCTTAACACCATCCATATAGGATTTCTATTTGCCATATATATTTCAACCGTACTGTGATGTTTTACAAAAGTTCTGAACCTTTCTATTCTCATTGCTTCTACAGATTGTGAATTAAAAATAAACATTTTTTGCTAAAAGTATTATTATATTATTGATTGATTGACTATGACTTTTCAGATCACCCAGTAATACTATCTGCAAGGTTAGCTCCAGGTAAATATTGCAATCCTTTAGCCATTCCTGGACCTGTGTCCAAAAACAAGCTACAAATGGACAGAACCAAAACAAATGATCTAATGATTCTGTCTCTTCACAGCAAAATATGTAGAGCTGGGAAGATTGTATCCCCCATATAAATAACATTCTATTGGTAGCAAGAATTTTATATAATAATTTAAATTGAAAGATTCTAATTTTGAATCCGGTGTCGTTTTGCGTGTCAGTTCATAAACACTATGCCATGGGATTGGTACGTCAAAGATCTCTTCCCAACTATTTTGCAATCTATATGGGACGGCTGTCAATCCTTTGGTCCTTAAGTGAAACTGATATACTTTTTTATTTATCACAGTTTTGCTTAACCAATTATGTTCTTTAATGCAAGGCCGACAGACAAGTTCCTTACTTTCTCCCCCTTCCACTTTCCTCTTCCACTTTTGCGGTAAGGCTGCAATTATTTGGTTGTAATTTTGGGTAGAGCAGACATTTCCATATGTTTTTGTTAGCTGCATGTGCGACATAACTCCACCAGTCCTACCGATTATATCATTTACGAAGATTATACCTTCTTTAAACATTCTGTCAAAAAATAAAGGTTTTTTGTCAATTAGTATATTTGAATTTAACCACAATATTTGTTGCATTATTTGTTCTGTCGTTTCTGGAGGATTAAATTGAAATTGCAACCAACTTTCTATGGCTTGTTTTAGAAAGAGTGATATTTGGGAGATTATTTCCTTTTCAAATAACTGAAAGTGAGGGGTTGTAATCTGAATAAAGGGAAAAAGGCCTTTCTTGAACATTGGGTGAGACAATTTTACTAATTTGCTTGAGAACCAGTTCGGATTTAAGTATAACTTTTGTATGACTGAAGCTTTTAGTGATAGGTCTAATGCTTTAATATTTAATCATTTCTGTCCTCTGAATTCATATTCATTATACAAATATGCCCTTTTAATTTTGTCTGGCTTGCCGTTCCAAATAAAATTGAATATTTTTTTCTCATATAATTTAAAAAACTGTTTGCTAGGCGTAGGCAAGACCATAAGCAAATAGGTAAACTGGGATAATACTAAAGAGTTAATCAGGGTGATTTTTCCACAAATTGACAGGTATTTTCCTTTCCATGGTAGTAAGATCTTATCTATTTTTGCTAACTTTCTATTAACATTTATTGAAGTGAGATCATTTATTTCCTTTGGGATATGTATTACGAGTATATCCACATCACCATCAGACCATTCTATTGGTAAACTACATGGTAATGTAAAAATTGTATTTTTTAGAGATCCAATACGTAATATAGTACATTTGTCATAATTTGGTTGTATTCCAGAGAGGTTAGAAAATGTATCTAGATCCTCTATGAGGCTCTGGAGAGATTCTAGTTGTGGATTTAAAAGAAAACATGAATCATCAGCGTACAATGACACCTTTGTTTTTAAGCCCTGTATTTCTAATCCTCTGATATTATTATTGGATCTGATTTTAATAGCTAACATCTCGATGGCCACAATAAATAGATATGCCGATAGTGGACAACCTTGTTTCACTCCTCTTGACAGTTTAAAACTTTCTGAGAAATAGCCATTATTTACTATTTTACACCTAGGGTTACTATACATGATTTTGACCCATTTTATAAGAGATTTTCCAAAATTGAAATGCTCCAGGCATTTATATATAAACCCCAGTCGAACTTTATCAAATGCCTTTTCGAAGTCTGCTATGAATAGCAGGCCTGGTTTCCCATATTTTCCATAGTGTTCTATTGTTTCCAATACTTGCCTTATATTATCTCCAATGTATCTTCCATATTTCAGTTTATTTTAGTAAATACTTTCTTAACACTTATTTTTCTTAAAACTGCATTGTTGGTTAAGGGCTTGTAAGTAAG
Organism: Coregonus clupeaformis; assembly: GCF_020615455.1. Taxonomy (NCBI): domain Eukaryota; kingdom Metazoa; phylum Chordata; class Actinopteri; order Salmoniformes; family Salmonidae; genus Coregonus; species Coregonus clupeaformis. Next base: position 38,845,151 of record NC_059197.1, read on the forward strand.
CATTTCACTGTAAGGTCTACACCTGTTGTATTTGGCACATGTGACATATAACATTTTATTTTATTTTGATTTGAATAGGAGGGCACCTTTCCTCTATGGATGAGTGAGAGCCAGGCTCATGGGTGAAATGGAGACCCTAAGGCTTAGGCCATGATGGGTCATGGGGTGACAGAGTTGAGAGGAAATGATGTAATAGTGGTAGCATGTTATGATGAAGACATGATCCATCCAAACACAGTATAGAGAGCATAGCAGGGAGTGGTTTGTGCTCCTGTACAGTAAGTCGGCTTTCGCTAAGAACTTCTTTAGTATGGTGTACAGTAGAATTTGTATCTGCATTTACATGTACTATGTAACCTTTAATATGATTATTACAGGCTCATGTCTAGGTTACATAGTTACCAGAGGACTATTACAGGTTCGTACCTAGGTTACATAGTTACCAGAGGACTATTACAGGGTCGAATCTAGGTTACTTAGTTACCAGGTGACTATCACCGGGACGTATCTAGGTTACGTAGTTACCAGGTGACTAATACAGGGTATAGGTGGTAGTTACACTTCCAGTGCGTCAGAGGCCAGTCATGAGGGAGGCATTACTCTGAGTCACATTGCACAATCTGCTGAGGCCTCAGTGCTTTTCCGTCTTTTCTTTCTGGGCTTCCACAAGATTGACTGATTTGTCGATACAACATGACCGTGAGAGTGAGTGCATCCCTCTTCTCTCCCTCTCTCTAGATCTCTCTATAGCACTTATCTTCCATATTTCTCTCCATCTCACTCTATTTTTCTTTCTGTAGCCCCTCCTCACTCTGTCACTCTCTCTTTCTCTCCAGCCCCATCTCACTCTGTCACTCTCTCTTTCTCTCCAGCCCCCATCTCACTCTGTCACTCTCTCTTTCTCTCCAGCCCCCATCTCACTCTGTCACTCTCTCTTTCTCTCCAGCCCCATCTCACTCTGTCACTCTCTCTTTCTCTCCAGCCCCCATCTCACTCTGTCACTCTCTCTTTCTCTCCAGCCCCCATCTCACTCTGTCACTCTCTCTTTCTCTCCAGCCCCCATCTCACTCTGTCACTCTCTCTTTCTCTCCAGCCCCCATCTCACTCTGTCACTCTCTCTTTCTCTCCAGCCCCCATCTCACTGTCATTCTCTTTCTCTCCAGCCCCTATCTCACAGTCATTCTCTTTCTCTCCAGCCCCCATCTCACTGTCATTCTCTTTCTCTCCAGCCCCTATCTCACAGTCATTCTCTTTCTCTCCAGCCCCCATCTCACTGTCATTCTCTTTCTCTCCAGCCCCTATCTCACTGTCATTCTCTTTCTCTCCAGCCCCTATCTCACTGTCATTCTCTTTCTCTCCAGCCCCTATCTCACTGTCATTCTTTTTCTCTCCAGCCCCTATCTCACTGTCATTCTCTTTCTCTCGAAACAGGGCTTTTTTCTTGTCTTCCTCATCCGCAGACAGTGTTGTGACCCCACCCCTGTGGCCCAGTGGCCCTGACACAATCTCAGTCAGTTAGTCAGCCAGTCAGTCAGCCAGCCAGCCAGTCAGCCAGTCAGTCAGTGACAGTCAACCAGCCAACCAGCCTTTCAGTCATTCAGTTAGATATTCAGTCACTCAGTCGGTCATTGAGTCATTTAGGGGGGAATGATTTAATAATCTCGCTACTGTCCCTTTAATAAGAGCTTCCTCTGGCAAAAAGTAACTGTTTAGTGGTGCTGGCAGCCAACCATTCGGACCGCTATGTGGAGACCAGAGCCAATGAGGAGCCCCGCTGGGCGTAGGTTATAAAATCAGCCTGAACCCAATGACTCAGCAGTTGGGTGCGTGCAAGATGACACTTTACAGAGATTTAAAGAGCCAGTGCACGGCATGCCGGCCGGCTGCAGCTCCAGCTCTGAGTCTGAAGGAAGCTGAAAAATTCACTTTCAAAATCAGGCCAGCTGTTTTGTTGCCTCCCTCCTCCCTCCCTCCTCCTCTCTGCCAACGCTACACTGTGTTCGTGGCCCGGGTTCAAAGTGCTGTAACTATGCAGCAGCAGGGTTTTAGGAAAGGAGTGAGGACAATGCTGTATTCTTCAGACGTTAGTGGTTCTCAGTAGGGGACCACGCCTATGTTTCCCCCTAAGGAATGCATCGTGACTCAGCACTGCTTTACAGTACACTGACTACGCATCACCCTATTTCATTTTTGGTGCACTAGTTTTGACCAGGGTCCATAGAGCTCTGGTCAAAACTAGTGCACTACATAGGGAGTAGGGTGCCATTTTGGACATACACATTGTCACACAAGTTTGCTTAACTATTCCTCCCACCAACAACCCGTCTATGCAAAAGGACATAACTGCCATAACCGCCACAATGGCACTCCAAAACACTCAGGGCTAATTGGTTAAAACAGTCCCATGCAGCACATACATTCTCTGACTGAAACACAACCAGTAAACAACTTAAAATAAATTCCATGTTACTCCACTCCAGAGTCCCTGGCTGGGACATGTGACTGACTAGTCTTAACTTTGTGTCCTCTGAGGATGTGTCCTAAATGGCACCCTATTCCCTTTACAGTGCACTACCTGGTCAAAAGTAGTCCACAGTGTAGGGAACAGGGTGACATGATGTTGGCCATGACTGCCTCTAAGATGACCTCTGACCTCTAACCTCTGGTATGTTGTTGACATCACACAGACAGATGTATAAAATCCATAACTTTGTCCTGTGATGTGACATGTATGACATTTACAGCCTGCTGAGCGGCGAGGACACACACACACACCACACAAATGCACACACTCTCTAAACACCCCCCCACACACACACACCAGCGGAGGACCGCCCATTAGCGCGTTAGGGGCGGTGCCCCACTAGTGATTGACAAAAAAAAAAACACTTGTGATTGGTTAAAAAAAAGAGAGCTATATTTCATGGATTTTGTTTTAAATCCTCATAAAAGTGCGGTAAATATGTAAATTTTCCTGTTTCAAAATATATTGTTTAACCTCTTAAGGATTGGACCCTTTTTTTCAATTTTCGCATTAAATGACATACCCAAATCTAACTGCCTGTAGCTCAGGACCTGAAACAAGGATACGCATATTCTTGATACCATTTGAAAGGAAACACTTTGAAGTTTGTGGAAATGTGAAATTAATGTAGGAGAATACAACACATTAGATCTGGTAAAAGATCATACAAACAAAAAAACATGCGTTTTCTATTAATTGTTTTGTTCCATCATCTTTGAAATGCAAGAGAAAGTCCTTAATATAATATTGCAGTTTAGGCGCAATTTAGACAGTGTGTGTGCAAAGTTTCAGATTGATCCAGTGAAGCATTGTAATACTGGACTATTTGGTATCAAGTCTGCCCAGATGTGCCGAATTGGTCAATTAATATATTTTCAAGTACATAACTATAGAGAACATACAAAAATGATATGGTAATACAAAATGTAAGTTTACACACTCCCAGGAATGTCATACATGATGGCTCATTAGCTTATACACTAATTATCACACATCTAGATGGCCGGGCGGGGTGGGTGTGGAGACAGAGACAGCAAGGGTTCAAACTGTAGAACCCAGTTCCTACATTTGAATATAAAAATTGATTTTATCAAATAAAACTATGCTACATTTTATCTCTGGGACCCTCAGGATGACAAATCAGAGCAAGATTACTGAATGTAAGTACATTATTTACCTTCAGAGGTGAATGTATCAAACCAGTTGCCGTGATATGTTTTTTGTTGTTGTGCACTCTCCTCAAACAATAGCATGGTAATTTGTTCAATGTAATAGCTACTGTAAATTGGACAGTGCAATTAGAATAGCAATAATTTAAGCTTTCTGCCCATATAAGACAAGTCTATGTCCTGAAAAGTTTGCTGTTACTTACAACAGTCATGCTAATCACATTAGCGCACGTTAGCTCAACAGTCCCGTATACGGGACACCGATCCCGTAGAGGTTACAATAAGTTGTTCAGTTACTTACTACTCTGCCCCTCAGTGATTGCCAGCAGCAGCAGCAGCTCCGCCTCCAATGGCGCATAGGCCTTGTGAACATTGCTTGGATTGTTTTTCCAGGTATTTGCAATGAGAGGGGAACTGTCTGACTGCCCTGGGGCGCTCAAATGTGCGTTCAGTCAGAACTTCTGGGTCTGCTCTAGTCTCTCTCCCAAGATGTCTCTTGCACCAGACGGCTTACTTCTGCACATGAGACTAGATCTGCTCTATCAGGTATAGCAAAAAAGCAAAAAGTGAATCGTAATGAACTTGTAAATAAATAATCATAACAGTCATGGGAGCCTGGGACCTGATAAACCCGACATCTACATCGAACAAGAGTCTAAGTAAAGAAGGATACACTAGCTAGAACCTTCTCATGGCGGATCTGGTAGAACAAAAAAGCATGACGGTGGCTTATTGTTTCCCCCCATGTTGTCCATCAGGTTATGCTGTAGGTGACAGGGTGACATGTTGTGTGGACTAAAAGGGCATAAAACCTGGTGTATCACAAAGCATGATCAAATTAATTAACCCGCTACAGTAATTTTGAGAAACATTGAGAAATTAACCAGTTATCTACCTTTGATAAGAAGCTAGCTAGCTTTAGATAGATGGTAGCTTGCTAGCTAGTTAGCTTCCATGCCAATTTCAAGTCTTTCAAAACTAATATCTGACTAACTCGGAAATATTAAGTTATTTCAAAATGAAAGTTAACTGGCTAGCGCATCATGCTTGGTGCATGATAATGTTATTGCATCTGCATGCTTATTGCTTTCTCTCTGGTGCACTTGTTCGTGCGTGAGCTGGCTGCTCATTCTAAATAGTATAATCTAATCTGTTAAAAACAGTGGCAGCATGTGTGAAATAGGTGTATTTATGCCGTTGTTCAAATGCACAGATCGCTTTATATATCTTCAAAAAAAACAACCAATAATTCTTAAACTTGGCATCATATTTCTGTCATGCTGCTTTGTAGACAACTCCAACCACTTCGTGCCCCGGGTATTCAGCCAATCAGCAGCCGCCACTGACACACACACACACACACACACACACACACACACACACACACACACACACACACACACACACACACACACACACACACACACACTTGCATAGTACGGATTCCTCCCTCTAATCCCTCCCCCAGCTGTACTGTTAGATGTATGAGGTGAAGTCGACAGTGGAAAGTTCCATGGGGTATACTGTACAAGTGGTGTCCAGGGCATTGTTCTGGTCAGGTCAGGACAGGGCTGGGCTGCAACAGTCAGCACAGCACACCACAGTGCCAAGGCACAGGGTATATATATACTGTAGCCAGCCCAACTGTATGGTGCATGCTGCTGACGAGATCTCTTGGGTCCTGAATCCTCGCACCTCTTAAAGCCTCTTAAAGATACACAACTTTGATTCAAAAGAGTCTAAGAATACATAAAGAATTCTAAGAATATAAATATCAGTAGTACAGTATAATGAATTATAGTATAGCTGAAAAGCAATTGAACATTACTGTGGGGAAAATACCCTCTAGATACCAAAAATATTCTAGAATGTTCTTTAACTGATGTGATTCTGAAAATCTCATCTAAGCAAACGAGCAGGCTGTTCTGTTGTGACTCATGTTATGACAGTCATGTTTTTTTTTAGATACGCTACTTCCATGTACTGGTCCGTATGTGTGAAACGTGGAAGTGGATCTGGATAAGTGTCTGCTAAATAACTGCAATAATGTAAATGTAGATGTAAAATGCATTGTACTGTAGATCTGAAGTGAGATTGCCTGGATACGTATTTTTAAGTCATGCTGCTTACAAGGTGAAGGAGGTTTTACATTGGTGACATGCAAATAAATTTTTTCCCTCACTAAATCATTCTTCACACATGCGCACACGCACTCCTTACACACGCACACACACACACACACACACACATGCATACACAATCATTTGGTCTTGCTTGACTTATCCTTGCCTGAAGGGTAAAGGAGAGAAAAATGTGTTTTTCTGTCAGACAAGGTTATTTTAGTGCTGTGTACAAATGAGCTTTAACAATTGTAGGCCTACATGACTCACATTCATTCTTGGATGGTTAGGTTGAATAAGCATTTGCATTACTTACTGTAACCCGTTGTTTTAATGACATAATTATAAATATCCCTAATAGTTACCAGTGCTGGATAAGGTAGGTTTCCGGTTCATTGAATTATGTGGACCCTGTACAGTAGGTCTATCCCATTGCATTCTACATGAACTGTAGCCTACTAGCTTTGCTCTTTCACACAGCCCTCCTCATCGAGGTTAACTGTTGACTGTGTGTAGACATAAGAGTTATATTATAACTTGAACTTCGGTTCCTGACACTTTAAGAGATCTCAACTTCATCACTTTTCCTGGAGGAGCAATCAGCCATTTCCGTATCGACCTTTGTGATCTGTGATCCCTCTCGTTCATTCCTTATTTTTTTCTCTCTTTCTGTCCGGTCGGTGGTTTCGTAAGCGGCACATCAAAGGTATGATGATGTCAACAACACCTGTTCATGTAACTACAGAGACATTACGAAGTAAGGATAAGAGGATAGGCCATTTCATGTTGGAATAGACCTTCTATCCCGAGAGAAGACATTGAATGGAGTCAGTTCTATATTGGTAAAACAGTAACTTGAATTATTTATAACTAGGGCATTCTTCAATGCATTTCTCCACACTGTTGAGCCTGACCCAGACTGAAGCTTTCTCTGTAGCCCACATTTGGACACCATTTGGAGCATTTAAAGTCCCACTCCAGTAAACAGGGAAATTATTTCCTAGAGAAACTTTAACTACTTAAGCCTTATCTCCAGGAATCTAGGAATAAGTGAGAAACAATTGGACTCTTTTTACCCTGCCATGTCACCAGTACAGTGTCCGCCGGTCATAGATTTACTATTACCTTGTATTACCACATCTGCCCTACTTCACGTTTCACCCCTCAACCCTCAGCATGTGAACGCTACGCCTGCCTGCCCCAGGACCAGAGGCACCAGTCAGAGAAAAGTTTCAGAGTATTTATCTGTGTTGCCACACGGAGGCAAGGCCAAGGCCTACTTACAGATATGATTAGCCTTGTACATGTAAAGAGGATACACTATCGCTCTCTCTCTCTCTCTCTCTCTCTCTCTCTCTCTCTCTCTCTCTCTCTCTTTCTCTCTCTCTCTCTCTCTCTCTCTCTCTCTCTCTCTCTCTCTCTCTCTCTCTCTCTCTGTCTCTCTCTCTCTCTCTCTCTTTCTCTCTCTCTCTCTCTTCTCTCTCTCTCTCTCTCTCTCTCTCTCTCTCTCTCTCCTCTCTCTCTCTCTCTCTCTTTCTCTCGCCTCTCTCTCTCTCTCTCTCTCTCTCTCTCTCTCTCTCTCTCTCTCTCTCTCTCTCTCTCTCTCTCTCTCTCTCTCTCTCTCTCTCTCTCTCTGTGTCTCTCTCTCTCCCATATCTCTCTCTCTCTCCCATATCACTCTCTCTCGCTTTCTCTCTGTGATTGTACACATGGATTGGATTGTGGGTTTACTAACACGTTAGTTCTAGTTTGTTGATTAGCTATAACTTTAATATGGTGACAATGATGTAGGCTGTGTAGCGGTAAGCGGTTATAGTACCAAGGATTGGCATGGAGAGGTTTTTGCACCTGGTCACAGACAGCTGTTGTGTTGTGCACTGAAGTCCACAAGCGAAGGGAAAAGTTGAGAGCGCGTAGATGGGAGAAGGAATTCTACAACAAGTAAAGTGATGATGCTGTATGTGGCTGCTATGAAAGTGAACTGTGTGTGCGGGTGATCAGGGGTGTATTCATTCCACCGATTCTGTTGCAAAACGTTTCTTAAACAGAAGCAAATTAAAACGAAACGGGGAGGGACCTACCTGAATTTATCCAATAGGAACTCTCTGTTTGGACAAATGATTACACCCCAGATCAGCTAGACGCAGGCAAGAGTGTGCAAGGCGGTATTGAATGTGTCACTGTCTGTCACCTTGATTACTCCAATTTGTCTCTCGACTTGTGCACCTACGTTATACATTTACGTCATTTAGCAGACGCTTTTATCCAGAGCGACTTACAGTTAGTGAGTGCATACATTATTTTTTTATTTTTTCATACTGGCCCCCCGTGGGAATTGAACCCACAACCCTGGCGTTGCAAGCGCCATGCTCTACCAACTGAGCTATATCCCTGCCAGCCATTCCCTCCCCTACCCTGGACGACTTGTGCACCGCCCCATGGGTCTCCCGGTCGCAGCCGGCTACAACAGAGCCTGGATTCGAACCAGGATCTCTAGTGGCACAGCTAGGACTGCGATGCAGTGCCTTAGACCACTGCGCAACTCGGGAGACTATAAACTTTCTTGTGTAGGTTGTAGCAACCTCATGATGGGTATAGACAGGGCAAATTCATGTAGCAGCCTAAACCTATCGATGTTACATTGAGCTGGGTGAATGGAATATGAATGGCAGTCATTCAATATGATGTAATAGAAATAAGGCCATGCTCATAAAAAAAATGGTCCTCCCTCATCTTAAACTGCACTGACCGCCACTGATATGGGTGGAGCAGCAGAATTGCATGGCTGTTGAAAACTATGACATCCCACATTGGAGACTTTGGGAGTAGACCTGTCACAGACCTGAATAAGCTCTAGACTGACAGCTTACTCTCAGGCACTCAGAGTCACTCAGTGTCAACTCAGCATTACTAGCGAGTCAGCCCTGTATTTTCAATCCATTAAGTTCACTGGTGAACTGTTCACCATTTAGTGTAATCATTGATTTTATCCTCCTAAAAATCTGCCTACTATAGCACCCAGTGCACATATTGATTGACCCTCATTTAAGTGAGTGATCAACCCTAAAGTAGTTAGATTTCCCCCAAAAATCTCAGGTGTATTATGTAGGCCTCTTGGCATTTTAATAACATGAATGGCTGAACAAACCAGTGCTAGCTGCTTACTAAATACACCCATTAGCACAGCACTCCCCGATCACAGGGCAGGCTGCTTTATATTTTGGACCCTGAGTCATAGTGACACATTGTGACACCTCTGCGGCAGCCAAATCACTGAACCACCCTTGACCCTCCCTCCCGCCGTCCATCAGTCCCTGTTCCCAGTCCCAGTGGTGTTATTTTTGTTGTGCAATGCACTCTCTCTGAAGGATCAATATGACGTGCCACTTATATAACGTGCCTCGGTGGTGCCGAGGGACATGTGATGCAGCTTTGGGTGTGGATGATGACCCACATCTCACCCCCCTTCCTCCTCTGCCATCACCCATTCCCCCCATGCCCTCCCCCAGTCACCACCACCCTCACCCCCCAGACAAGCAGGGAGAGAGAGAGCGAGAGAGACACAGAGAGAGAGAGAGAGAGAGAGAGAGAGAGAGAGAGAGAGAGAGAGAGAGAGAGAGAGAGAGAGAGAGAGAGAGAGAGAGAGAGAGAGAGAGAGAGAGAGAGAGAGATGCAGGCAGCTCCAAGCAGAGTGGGTCAGGGCAGTACTGTGACAAGCCTGGTCAAGCAGGGGATATAGAGATTTTTGGGGCAGTGGCTCATGACATAACTGTTGCCAGCCAGACAAGGCCCTACCTGCCATCGTGCCACAAACACACAGACACACACACACACACTTATGTTTGTTATGCCTGCAGTGTATACACCTTCGTTTTGCCCTGCCCTGTGTGTCACGCTGTTCCATTGGTGTTATAGAAACAGTCAGCCTTATCTTGAACAACTTCACACACTCCTGTTCAGCACCACCCAAAGCTTTTCAGGAAAATACATTTACAAAACAAAATACATTTCTCTGTGTCTTCTACTAACTCTCAGGACTCAAAACCTGCCAATGCAGCCCAGAAAAATGTCAGTTTCGCAATAGATAATAAAATGCTATTCTTGCATTACTGCTCTATTCCATAAACGTTTATGTGTGTGCAGGAATAAAGACGGGAGCATACTGTGTGCATACTTTTCTTTCTTTTAGAAAAACATGAATCAACCATCTACTCTTTGTGACAGTGACAGCATCATTGAGGTCTCAGAGTTTTCCCCTGTACAGTGACAATCCCCTAAGGTGAAGCCTATCTTGGGAGAATGTCACCTCGACCTGTCTGATCTACAATTACTATAAGCTGATTTGGACCAGCAGCACCACCCCATTAAGGCTTAATGAAGCCTTCATGAACGCTTTATAAAGCCTATAGATTTTTCTGAAATCATTCAAGTACTCTGCTCTTTCAGCAGAACCCCATTGAAATACATTTTGAAGAAAATTCATCTTTAATCAAGGTCCAGCGGAAACTGAAGCACGAAGCCAGCAGACTTTATAGACAGCCATTTTGTTTTTAAGAGTGAGTCCACAGCCAAGATCATACTGAATATGGAACGTAACTAACCACCTCAGAGACCAGACAAGTACTCATTGGGTAATAATCATGACTCAACCTGAGAGGAACCCTGACTTGTGTTCAGAGGTGAGACGAATCCTGACTTGTGTCCTGTCCAGGTTCAGAGGTGAGATGAATCCTGACTTGTGTCCTGTCCACGTTCAGAGGTGAGAGGAGTTTGGGATTCAAAGAGAGGGAAAGGTTCTGTCATGACTACAACACAAAGCATATATATTTTGAGGGAGATCTTTTGGTCACCACCTTTTCAAAGATGGGATATTACCAAGAGCCAAACCCCGTCGTCAGACCGTTTGCTTGCCTCTGATACAGACTGTGGGCATGGCCTGTGTCGGATACCGTCTATAGCATATAGAGGAACTGTATATGACACAGTTCAACTGTGAACTGTGTCACGTCTACTCCCGCTCCCCCTCTCCGGCGCTCGACGTCGCCAGTTTACTTATCATTACACACACCTGCCACTATCGTTACGCGCACCTGCGCCTCTTTATGAGACTCACCTGGACTCCATCAATTCACTGATTACCTCCCCTATATCACTCCCTTTGGATCATTCCCCAGGCAGTATTAGTTATGTTTTTCATGTCCAGACGCTACTCTTGTTTTGTATTGTTCCATGTTTATTGTATTATTAAATTCACCCCCTGTACTTGCTTCTCGACTCCCAGCGTCTGCGTTACAGACTGTGGGGCTGGGCCTGCTGCTGCGTCAGTTAGCCGCCCACTAGCGTCTAGCATAGCGGAACTGTGTGACTCATCAGCATCTTGTGTTTCCTGCTGCTATAAATAGACAATCATTCATTCCTGGAACATACTGAAGATAGGAACCCCTCATCCTATGTCTTACTGGGACCTCATTCAACTATGCTCTCTAGGTACACTGCGATGCCTTTCTAAAGCCAACAGCTCTGTTTGAAAAGTCACGTTATTGCATTATAATCCACTTTTGATGTTTTGTTTCATATGCCCTCTATGTTACATGGTTGGTATTACATTGAGCTATGTGCTCCATAGTAAGTGTTACATTTAACTATGCCCTTCTCCTCAACGGTTTTCAGCCAGTGAACTCTCCCCTGCCTAGCTTGTCTGAAGGTCTGTCTGGTCTCTTTATCAATCTCTCTCTGATGCCAACAGCTAGAATCAACAGGCTGGAGGATAGAAGCAGACAGGAGGGAGAGATGGAATGAGAAAGAGGGGGAGAGGAATAGGGCACGGAGGAGGGGACAGGGGAGGGGACAGGGTGGGGGGGTGTTGGATGTTGATGAGACACAACATATCCTAGGTTGGGGAGATAAGAGACACACACACAAATGCGCACACACACACAGTGACTCACATACCTCCCCCTTGTGCCACCAATCCAGCCTGCTCTGCCCCGCCCTGCCCTCTGCATTCTTTTGGGGAAGAGGAGTGGAAATGTTAAGGCCTGTGGAGGTGCGTTGGGACAAAGAGAAAGGTAGATGTCTGTCTGGATTCAAGGCATATTTCTATCTCTCATCCTCTCTTCCCTTCTATCTCCCTTTCTCTCTTTCTCACTCTCCCTTCCTCTCTCTGTATCGCTCCCCCCGCTTTCTCTCTGTCTCTGTCTCTGTCTGTCTATCTCCCTCTCTCGCTCTGCCCTCCCTTCCCCTCCAGCCTCCAGCTGAGACTGAACACAGATCCAGGACAGCTCAGGACAGGACAGGCAGGGAGACAGGGAGACAGGCAGGGAGACAGGCGGGGAGGCAGGGAGACAGGGAGACAGGGGGACAGGGAGACAGGGAGACAGGGAGGCAGGGAGACAGGCGGGGAGACAGGGAGACAGGGAGACAGGGGGACAGGGAGACAGGGAGACAGGTGGGGAGACAAGGAGACAGGGAGACAGGGAGACAGGCGGGGAGGCACCAAGGGCACTGTACCATCCTCTGGAGGAGACTGAGGATCCCACTGATGCAGTATGACAGCCTGACTTGGCAAAACTGTCTAGGGAATTTGAGTGTGAGTGTGTTTGTGTGTGAGAGTGTGTGAGAGAGGGAGAGAGAAAAACAGAAAGAGAGAGAGAGAGTGTGTGTGTGTGTGGTTTTGGTTTTACTATCCTTGTGGGGACCAGAAGTCCTCAAAACAAGTAAAACAAGGAACATTCGGACAAGTGGGGACATTTCGCCAGTCCCCACAAGGAAATGTATTTTAAGGGTTAGGTTTAAGGTTAGGGTTAGGTTAAGGGTTAGGTTTAGGGTTAGGGGTTAGGTTTAGGGTTAGGGGTTAGGGAAAATAGGATTTTGAATGGGAATCAATTGTTTGGTCCCCACAAAGATAGTAAAACATGTGTGTGTGTGTGTGTGTGTGTGTGTGTGTTTGTGTGTGTGTGTGTGTGTGTGTGTGAGAGAGAGAGAAAGAGAGAGAGATTGTGCATGTGATGTGTGTTTGTAAGAGAATGGTTTTGTCTGTGTGTGGAGATCAATTTAGAAACTAGCAGGTCATGTGCTGCTTTTCTCTTATGCAACGCTGTGAAACACCCGAACAAACAGGCCGACTAGAACAAGGCACAACCCTTACAGCACAGACACTATCCTTGAGACGTCTTTGAGGCCAGGGCATGTGTATGTGTGTGTGTGTGTGTGTGTGTGTGTACGTGTGTGTGTGTGTGTATGTGTGTGTGTTCATGCGAGCGAGCTTGTGTGTGTATACCTGCCTGCATGTGTGTGCTTGACACAGCGACATTCATCATAGTATTCCTGGGAAGAGGGTGCTAACATGACTGGACTGCTCCTGTCTGGTGGAAACACACACACGCGTTTGGTGGAAACAGGTGGCCCCAACCCTGTGTTCCTAGGGGCCAACCTCTGCACTTCTGAGGTATCCACAGTCAGCACCCAAGTGCTCACAGATCACACTGCCTGGGTTACACAATGCAGGAAGATTCCACAATGAGAGAGGGGGCGGGGATGGAGTGTGTGACAAAACTGCACATTTTAGAGTGGCCTTTTATTGTCCCCAGCACAAGGTGCACCTGTGTAATGATCATGCTGTTTAATCAGCTTCTTGATATGCCACACCTGTCAGGTGGATGGATTATTTTGGCAAAGGAGAAATGCTCACTAACAGGGATGTAAACACATTTGTGCACAACATTTGAGAGAAATAAGGTTTTTGTGCATCAGGAAAATTTCTGGTGTCTTTTATTTCAGCTCATGAAACATGGGACCAACACTTTACATGTGGTGTTTATATTTTTGTTCAGGATATAGAGGGAGAATGGAGAGAGATAGAAAAAGAGAGAGATAGCTTTTACTCAAATATCCAAACCCAGCCTACCAAACAGTGAACTGATAGCTGCCAGACTGGAAAGTGACATTGCGTAAGTGTTCTCTCGCAACCCCTCTCTCTCTCCTCCCTCCAGAGATATCTAATTATATTGTTTTCTTCCATCGCAATGTGAAAAAACACGTTTTCACATGATAATCATTTTGCATTCCACAAACAAAGCCTCTCTCTCTCCCTCACTCTCCCTCTGATTCAGCCTTGCTAAGCAACAGAGAGTGATCACAACGCTACCCAGCTAGCAAATTCGGTTCCTTGGAAGTTGTGGGAACGTATGTTTTTGGTTTGACATTGGTTGTGAGAACAAAGCCATACGTTTCTTGATCTATAAAACGGAACGTTTATTTTGAGGTTGTGGGGAGGTTCTGAGAACGTTTTACTCTGGTTCCTTGAAAGTTGTCCTGGGAGGTTTTATTAATGCTCTGAGAACACAAATTATACAGTGGGGAGAACAAGTATTTGATACACTGCCGATTTTGCAGGTTTTCCTACTTACAAAGCATGTAGAGGTCTGTAATTTTTATCATAGGTACACTTCAACTGTGAGAGACGGAATCTAAAACAAAAATCCAGAAAATCACATTGTATGATTTTTAAGTAATTAATTTACATTTTATTGCATGACATAAGTATTTGATCACCTACCAACCAGTAAGAATTCCGGCTCTCACAGACCTGTTAGTTTTTCTTTAAGAAGCCCTCCTGTTCTCCACTCATTACCTGTATTAACTGCACCTGTTTGAACTCGTTACCTGTATAAAAGACACCTGTCCACACACTCAATCAAACAGACTCCAACCTCTCCACAATGGCCAAGACCAGAGAGCTATGTAAGGACATCAGGGATAAAATTGTAGACCTGCACAAGGCTGGGATTGGCTACAGGACAATAGGCAAGCAGCTTGGTGAGAAGGCAACAACTGTTGGCGCAATTATTAGAAAATGGAAGAAGTTCAAGATGACGGTCAATCACCCTCAGTCTGGGGCTCCATGCAAGATCTCACCTCGTGGGGCATCAATGATCATGAGGAAGGTGAGGGATCAGCCCAGAACTATACGGCAGGACCTGGTCAATGACCTGAAGAGAGCTGGGACCACAGTCTCAAAGAAAACCATTAGTAACACACTACGCCGTCATGGATTAAAATCCTGCAGCGCACGCAAGGTCCCCCTGCTCAAGCCAGAGCATGTCCAGGCCCGTCTGAAGTTTGCCAATGACCATCTGGATGATCCAGAGGAAGAATGGGAGAAGGTCATGTGGTCTGATGAGACAAAAATAGAGCTTTTTGGTCTAAACTCCACTCGCCGTGTTTGGAGGAAGAAGAAGGATGAGTACAACCCCAAGAACACCATCCCAACTGTGAAGCATGGAGGTGGAAACATCATTCTTTGGGGATGCTTTTCTGCAAAGGGGACAGGACGACTGCACCGTATTGAGGGGAGGAAGGATGGGGCCATGTATCGCGAGATCTTGGCCAACTACCTCCTTCCCTCAGTAAGAGCATTGAAGATGGGTCGTGGCTGGGTCTTCCAGCATGACAACAACCCAAAACACACATCCAGGGCAACTAAGGAGTGGCTCCGTAAGAAGCATCTCAAGGTCCTGGAGTGGCCTAGCCAGTCTCCAGACCTGAACCCAACAGAAAATCTTTGGAGGGAGCTGAAAGTCCGTATTGCCCAGCGACAGCCCCGAAACCTGAAGGATGTATGGAGGAGTGGGCCAAAATCCCTGCTGCAGTGTGTGCAAACCTGGTCAAGACCTACAGGAAACGTATGATCTCTGTAATTGCAAACAAAGGTTTCTGTACCAAATATTAAGTTCTGCTTTTCTGATGTATCAAATACTTATGTCATGCAATAAAATGCAAATTAATTACTTAAAAATCATACAATGTGATTTTCTGGATTTTTTTACAGACCTCTACATGCTTTGTAAGTAGGAAAACCTGCAAAATCGGCAGTGTATCAAATACTTGTTCTCCCCACTGTAGGTTATTTTGAGGTTTTTGAAACTTTCTTAAAACATTCACTGAATGTTTCAATAAGACTTTTAATAACAGTGCTAGCTTATTTTTGCACAGATAGGACACATGGAAATTCATTTCCTTAGGCATTAATCATGTGAACAAATGTATTTTTTATTATGACACGGCATCAGTGAGATTCAAACCAATGATATTCTGTTCTCTATCCATGGAATTAGTCCACTGAGCCACCAGAATGTTTTTTTAAACATATAAAGCTATTAATTTTAGTCTATTCAAACAGACCCCATTTCAATGAAAACAGGCACTCATTAAGATCAGGTGTGGCCAATTAGTGGGCGCGGCCGACAGACCTGAACACACTTAGCAAGATAGAGGATAGAGACAGTTTTGTTGATGCTGAAAACGGAATATATATGTTTCTAAATAACATCCTTAGAGAACTTAATCTGAACGTTCCTAAAGTTATCTTGTGGTTTTTATGGAAAGTTTTCTTAATGTTCTGAGAACGGAATTTAGAGCTTATTGATGTACAATTTCATTTTTTTGAACATTTCCAGAATATTGCCAAGAACTGACATAAAAGAGAACCATGTACTATCTGAACATTATGAGAACATCGCTGAAGTCACACCATTTTTTTTTTTACTTTCCCAGAATGTAGTAAAAATATGATATTAAATAGAACCACATGGGAACTTGTGTGGAATGTCCCATGTAGCTCAGTTGGTAGAGCATGGCGCTTGCAACGCCAGGGTTGTGGGTTCGATTCCCACGGGGGGCCAGTATGAAAATATATGCACTCACTAACTGTAAGTCGCTCTGGATAAGAGCGTCTGCTAAATGACAAAAAAAATGTTCTGTAGAGTTACTGAAATTCCCACAGAGGAACATTGTTTCTTGACAATTTGAGAACATGATTTTAAATGGAAACCTGTAGGAAACGTTATGTTGAAGTACTGAAATTCCCACAGAAGAATGTTGTTCTTGAACTATTTGAGAACATTCCCAATGTCAAACAAGTTGGAGAACGTTCCTAGAACTTTACCAAAATTGAAATTAACAGTAATGTTTGAACTTTTAGGAAATGTTCTGTTAAAGTAATGAAATGCCAAGAAAATAAAGTTTTTTGTCAAGTTCTTTAAATGTGCTGAGAATGTTCCAAAGCCAAGCAACTATCCTGTGCCATTCCCAGAAATGTGTGGGAAGGTTGTATGTAACATAACCATAAGACCTCCATGCTATCACCAAGTGCTAAGCATGGGTGAAAGTAGATTTCATTTCTGTTTTTATCAGATTGTCATACAATCAAAGGCTCACCCATATTTTACCAGGTAACATAAGGGTAAAAAAAACACACACAAAAACAAAGACTCATGTAGGCTACCAGCGCACGGTCGTCCACTCACAAATTAATTCCAGCAGCCAAACAGTGCTCTGTGCACCCGCCATTTGATGAATGGAAAGAAACATCTGTTAAAACACCCAATTCATTTAATGACATTCAGCAATTGTCGTTATGCCTACACTTGAAGCCTGAATTGATGCGTCTACTGCTGTCTGGGCGCTTCAGTCTCGGCCAGTCATCTCTGCTTTGGAAAAATGTCAGTGTTCTCATCAAACCACATTTTGGAGTGTATATACAGCACCACCCGTTTTCAAGTCCATTTGCTCATGATAAATAATGTTGTAAAAGCCTACAGTTTTCTTGACATTTTGTTTTAATTATTGTGATGTTGTATAATGTTTTACCGGTACAGCGTACCACCACTATTTATTTTGCTGGGACGCCGTACCGGGTCGTACTGGACCGTACCGGCTTACGTTCACCCCTGGCGCTAAGAAACATATGGTTCTGAGAACGTTATGTGCTAGCTGGGTACCTAGCTGTCACATGGCATTAGCTCTCTCCCATAGTCTCTGGCTACCCTCCCTTAGCTTCAGGCACAGGCGTTAACACACAAGTCCTTAAACATTAACCTTAGCTACACAGGATACACATGATACTACAACAGGAATTCATGTACTATCTAGCATAGAAAATAACAATGCTTTTCCTTGCAGATATCCCCACACCCAATATGTACCATAGTCATAGGCCTTTAACCCTTTACACTCGTGGGAACTGGCCTATATGGATAGGGCTAAATTGAAATGTTTCTTACAGAAGAATTATGGAAAGCATATGCATAACCATGGTAGCAATTAAAAGGGAACAGTTTGGAGATTATGGGAAAAGTATTAGACTAAAGGTGAGGACACAACAGTTCACCTGGCACAAGACTGAATCCAAACATTACACTGTTGATTTTATGTGCATTTTACATTTACTGTACTTTTCACCGCATTTGTTGATAACGAAATCTGAATCTGATAATACTGTGGATACATTCAGCAACATGATAATAATACTTTTGGGATATTTGGGGTAGGTACAACATAAGACACAAACATTGCAAGGGTTTGCGTGAGAGGTCAAACTGGGAGCTCAAAAAGAAGAGCTTTTTGAGGTCTACTAGCTGTGTCGTTGAGGAACTAGAGAAAGCACATCTGTAGTTGTTTTGTTTGGAACACAGCCCTGCATCCCACAATTATTGTTGTGTTTACACAATCCAAAAATGTTCCATTATAAATCGCAATCTGGGTCAGTGGGCATAATTTGAAAGCTTGTTCTATTGCCAACATGACTAGCTAACTGATAAAATATGATCTTACAGTGTGAGGATTTCACAAGGCAATGCAGAGAAGCAGATTGTAATTTTGGTGAGCATAGAATGGAGTCATGAGTGCATTCAGATGCGTGGTCCATGGCAAATTTTCTTCAAAATACAACAAACATAGGCTCATTCTGTTCAGGACAACCCAGGGTTTAATGCCATGTCATCTTGTAACTGTACATCAAACGTAGTGATAATAAACATTGAAACTGTATATATTACATGAGATTTATGATATGTACATTTGAAGTGCACATTTGGACTTACGGGTGTTTGGCTTGCTTGTATGACATCAAAGTGGTGTTTATTATAATCCTCAACATCTCATCTTTCAAAATACATAGAGTCATCTTAATTTACAGCATTTCCCTTACTCAGACAACAGAACATTTGCAAAAGTTGCCCAATTAACGGGAGGGATGGGGGCAACTTGTCGTGCGCGGGGCAGTTCAGAATGTCTGTCAGTCAAAACCCATACAGAGTTGTGAATCGGAGACCCTGAGCACTGATGTCATGTATAGCATGTTACTGTACAGCCACTATGTTCCAAGTTAGGCACTTATACTGGAAGTGTCCAAATCTGCCATTTTCAACCCGTATACGGGTACGAGTGTAAAGGGTTACCACAAAGGATCTGATGTGCTAGCTAGCTATAGAGAACCGCAAAGCCTTTCCTAGCAGATATCACCACACCCAATATGAACCACACAGAACCAAGCCATTTACGATAGGCCTACAGGGTTTGATGTTCTCTAGCTATAGAGAACAGTGAGGTCTTTTCCTAGCAGATACCACTAAACCCACTTTGAACCACATAGGCTATACATACAGAATGTGATGTGTTAGCTGGCTACATAGAAAAATAGGGATATCAGATATCAATAAGCAGATATCACCACTGATCCAATATGAACCACAGAGCATAACATATAGGATTGAGGATTTGATGTGCTAGCTACAGTGAATAGAGAAGGCTTTACTTAGCAGATATCACAACACCCAAACCTAACACAGAACCATATAGAATTTGATGCAATAGCTAGCTAGGCCTTTCCTAGCAGATATCCCCACACCACAACCAATATGCCTTTGTCATGTGTCTGCAGAGGAATGTGCTGAAGGCTAGTAGGCTACCACAAGTATTCTGCTTGAGATGGAGATACTCACACATCACCATCACCAACCCAACTGAGGGTGAGGAGGGGAGGTGAGAGAGGAGTGAGGGGGGAGGAGAGGATGGGGTGGGAGGAGAGATAGGAGGAGGAGAGGAGGGAGAAAGGAGGTGGGAGAAGGTGAGAGAGGAGGGGGGAGAGAAGGAGTGAGGGGGTGAGGGTGAAGGAGAAGAGGAAGAGAGAAGAGAGAAGAGGGGGAGTAGAAGGAGAGAGGAGGTGCAACAGGGTTGAAAAAGCTTGAGATGAGCAGATGTTTTTACTGACAAGATTTTTGTGTTTATTTATATTTTTCAGAAATACTGCCAAGGCTGGCAGTCATAGATTCTTAGAAGTTTATGCAGCTGCACTTATTGGCATGTAATGCAACATATTGGATTAGAGAAGAGACTTGGAATCCGAGCTACCTCGGATAGGCCAAGCTATACTTCATCACTGCAAATGAGAACAGTAAGAGAGCGACCCAAAGTGACTGATGTCAAATTCACTGGTCCATGTGAAATAGCACACATTACACACATTGTTCAAATATGACCTGAGGGTGGACATAGGCTGAATACCGGACATACTGTAAGTCCACAATGTCCACTCTGCACACATATTGTATGCATACTTGGATTTAAAATTACAGTACAGTATATGCATTCATGACTTTATTGATTTGATTTAATACACATAATAATGTGCATTTTTGGCACAAAATAAATGTATCACTTCCCTGATTAGATTTTCTTGTGACTTTGCAGATATCTTTTTAAACCAGGGCTAAATCTGGCCTCCATGTGCTGTGCTCCAGTTTCCCAGCCAAAAGCAGCAGAGAAATAGCTGCGTCATTGTGTCTGTTAGGCATTCTCTCAGAGAGAGTGAGAGCGAGAGAGAGAGACAGCGAACGAGAAAGAGAGAGAGAGAGAGAGAGAGAGAGAGAGAGAGAGAGAGAGAGAGAGAGAGAGAGAGAGAGAGAGAGAGAGAGAGAGAGAGAGAGAGAGAGAGAGAGAGAGAGAGAGAGAGAGAGAGAGAGAGAGAGAGAGAGAGAGAGAGAGAGAGAAAAATACCCCCATTCAGAAACCCAGCCAGTGCTGCCACCTTCTGGACACCAGAGGTTTGTGGGACGTGGTCTTCATGACATCATTGTGATGGGTAAATAGATCAGATGATAACGCCAAAGTAAGAGCATCATTAGAAATGTAGGTCATGCATACAGGTATTAGGAGAGCCATAAAGGCTTTACATGGCTCTGTGCTGGTTGTTAGGCGACATGCCCTTCACAGAATATTACATGTTTTCATGTGCACAGGGGTTGAAACGTGTGCTATATTAATGTTGCTGTTGTTTTATGTTTGTTATTCAGACTCTTTTCTGTGAATTATATCACGGTTAGTCCTTGAATCATTACAATAATGTATGTTTTCATTGAGTGCATTATAAAATATGTAAAAAGTGACTGCCAGCATTTTGCAACATTTCTTAACATGGTCTCATGTGAAAATCAAGATAGATTAATCTGAAGCTGTGGTGCTCTATGAATCCAGTATCAATTCATCATAACATAGCTTATATTCAATGCTGTATTAGCGGCTGTAAGAAGACACTAATGCTATCTATACCAGAGGCTTTGGCTTTTTCAAAACTTGTGAAATGTCACTTGCACCCAATAGCCACTAGATGGCACTCCTTACCTTAGTGAAATATTACAGTTCGTCAGCACAGCACTAGCCTACTTCACTTAGTCATCAAACAAATCCCATTATAATATCCTCTCTATTCCAAAGCAAGTTTTCTCACTGACCTATGAATATATCTTGATCATATCAACAGACTAAGTTATTATAAGCTATGTAAGCTAATGAAATATAAATAAATGCAAATTAAATTGGACAGACACACGTTTGGGCTGGAATTAAATAAGCAAAGTGTTAAAGGCCAATCCAATGTTAACAACTTAATTGGGCCTGGAGGCTGAGAGGCCTGCTGGTTATTGTTTCTGTCGCCTCTATGTCTGTCTGCTCTAGTTGACGTTTCACTAAATGAAAATGAACAACAAAAGAATGAACATTCTAGGCAGGCTGCTTCAGCTCACAGCCATTTGTAGAACCAGAAAGGCTGTTATAACGACAAATAACAGTGGCTATGTTCTGTGCTGAAGTTGTCTGGGGACTGTGATGATATGTAATACCTGTATTTACATGGTAGTTACAGTGTCATTACAATGTAGGTGTACATTGTTAAATTACAACCATAATGTCTGTTTGCAA
Organism: Coregonus clupeaformis; assembly: GCF_020615455.1. Taxonomy (NCBI): domain Eukaryota; kingdom Metazoa; phylum Chordata; class Actinopteri; order Salmoniformes; family Salmonidae; genus Coregonus; species Coregonus clupeaformis. The sequence goes on from NC_059197.1 coordinate 38,866,999, forward strand.
ACTGTGATGCAGAGGTTTGCAAAAGTGGAAAGATAGTAGACTACATATATATGGCTCTGGTACAATAAGGTACCATTACATAAGCTATGTAGATACGGTTTTAGTAATCCTGGAATAATGCCATCAAGGAAAGGTAGAGTGTATTTTGTAAAGGGTTAGGGCTAGATGTTAGCTGAAGCTGTGGTCCAGCAGTAGCAGCTGTCTGAGTGGATGAGGATCTGTAGGGACACACTGTGGAGAGATGTCTAATTAGATCACACAGACACACACGCACACACACACACACAAACAGGCACACACACACGTATGCACACAAGAATGCACACCACACACACACACACAATGACAGTGGCATCGCTCTGGGCATAGAGCTATTTTAAGAGATGTCGAAATGGAAAACTCTTCATGCGTTTCATGAATCCTCAGACAAACAGAACTCTGCTGTACATAGTCACAAAGTTCAAAGTATGACACATGAATTTCCACAAACAGTAAATGAAGACTATTTAATTCATACAATGTTACACAATTTTACTGTAATTATGTCTGGACAAAAGATAACAGTATGTGACCTAAATGAAATTCTTGCATGATACATGTTCACTTGTTTATTTTAATACATCGTTCCTTACCAATCATTCACATCATTTAACACAACTTTAACATTGTTTAGAAAACTACAGGAAAATCATCACGTCACTAACAGTGCCAATTCAAAGTCGCAGATTCCAGCTACAGTCAACAAACCTCAGTCAGAATTTGAATTACAACATGTGGGAAAACCCACAAACCCAACAGGTTCCACCCAGTTCAGCAAAACATCACAATAACATTACACATAGTTTCCCCTTGAATCTGATTGGCTCGTCAGAGAAATACTGGCAGTCCAATGTCCAGACGGGCATTTTTGGACAGTCATCGGGTGGAGGCACACGCACACACACACACGCACTTGCACACACACAGGCTTTTCTGGTTACCCCTAGTGTGCTCTGGAGTGTTCATCCTCAAATTCTGAGTGTGTGTGTGTCGATGAAACCATGTTCCATCAATTACCCAGGTGGCTGCTGCACACAGATTAGTATTCAGCCTTTAAATGCAAAGCTCTCTTGTGCTGCAGATACAATCCCTTATCATCCATAATATTCAACATTATCACCCCAGCTCATCGTGTATAAGACCTCTGCCAGTTGTAGATAGCGTGTATATTATGTGAGCATGCGGGCAGCCTCTTACAGGTACTAACACTACGATGTCTGAAGGCTTTGCCCTGGCTGCTACCCCCCAGGCCCCTCCGTCTGGCAGCCAGCTTAGCCCTCTCCTCTGCCGCAATGAAGTCCGTGGTGGCCCTGAAGAACTCCAGCAGGGCTCGGTGGCTCCAGCTAGTCCCAGGGGTCCCTCCACCGGTCACTCCCCCAGAGAAAGCACTCCCTTCCTGGGTGTTAAAGCCACAGTGTCCCCCCTTGGTGGTCAGCAGCAGGAAGAAGTGGGGGTTGCTCTCGAAGAGTTCCAGGGGTAGGGTGGACTGGGGGTCTCCTCTGATAGGGTCATCCTGTGCACAGACACTCAGAACAGGGATGGCGACTTCGTCTACGTCCCGGAGGGGTTCATTGCGTTCCCAGTAAGCCTCCCAGGCTCCCCCACTGCTGCTGCTGGTGCCCGCTGCTAGGGCCGGGGCTCCTTTAGGGCCAGGCGGCTGGCAGAACAGCACCTCCTCCAGGCCACGCAGGGAACAGCTGGAGAAAAGGGTGTCGGTGTGCACTGTTTCACCCAGCACTGTCCTGTACCTAGATATACACGGACACACACACACACACACACACATATTCATGAAAACACACACGCAAACAGAAAGACACACACACAATGCCCCCCCCCCCACACACACACACACACACACACAAACAAACAAACAAGTACAATCAGTAAATCAATCTAGAAGAGCTGCATCCTTGTTAGCATTGATTGTGAAACCACAAGTTGGGTCCCAATGCCCCGCTAGATCAATAGTACGGTGGGCAGGACACCGGTTGCCATGGTTATGGTATTGTATTTGAATCAAATCCTATAATATCAGGGTATGTGACATCATTGCCTTTCTTCTCCTCTTCTCAATCAGGTTTCTCTCTCTCTCCCTCATCCCTCCCTTTCCATCCCTACCCTGTGTGTTTGACCCCTCCCTTCCTCCCCTCTCCCCTCCCTCCCCTCTCCCATTCTCCACCTCCCTCACTCCCTCCCCCCCTCCCTCCCTCCCCTCTCCCATTCTCCCCCCTCCCATCCTCCCCCCTCCCTCCCCTCTCCCATCCTCCACCTCCCTCCCCCCCTCCCCTCTTCCATTCTCCCCCCTCCCTCCCTCCCCTCTCCCATTCTCCCCCCTCCCTCCCTCCCCTCTCCCATCCTCCCCCTCCCTCCCTCCCTCCCTCCCCTCTCCCATCCTCCCCCCCTCCCTTCCCCTCTTCCTCCCCCCTCCCTCCCCTCTCCCATCCTCCACCTCCCCCCCTCTCCCATTCTCCCCCCTCCCTCCCTCCCCTCTCCCATTCTCCCCCCTCCCTCCCTCCCTCTCCCATCCTCCCCCTCCCTCCTCCCTCCCTCCCCTCTCCCATCCTCCCCCCTCCCTTCCCCTCTTCCTCCTCCCCCTTCCTCCCCCTCCCTCCTCCCTCCCTCTCCCATCCTCCCCCTCCCTCCCTCCCTCCCTCCCCTCGCCCCTTCCTCCATCCCTTACCTGCTGAGGCATATCCTCTGGTAAGTCACCAGAGCCCAGTGGAGAGGCCAGATGGGTCCGTTCTCGAACCAGCTCTGGCAGCGGAACACTGGCGAGAGGCAGGCGGCGGCCGTTACGTAGCTGGATGAACCACACTCTCCCAGGTACGCGAGGAGGAGACCGGACCCCGTGCTCTCGCTCACCGCATACAGCTGGCTCACGGGTTGCCGGTAGCGGACGTAACGCACGGCCTCGCGTAGGTCCCCTGGGTCGCCAAACTGCTGCAACCTGACGGTGCTGAGGGGTGTGGCGTTGTGGCTGCGCCGGTTAAACACCACGGGGAGGTAGCCATGGGACAACGCCACCTCACAGAGCTGAAGGACAGAGAAACAGAACATAATGTAATTCATGACAATAAAGCACTTTGAATTGAATTGAACTGACATAGCAGAGTCAGCTTGAGCTCACAGTGAGGTCTCACCTCACTACAGTATGAACTGTGACATCATCAAAGCTGGAGGTAGCGGATGGACAGACAGATGGAGACACAGCGGTCAGTGTGAGCTCCCATAGTGTTAGGTCAATGTAAAAGCCCTATTTAAATACATTAATCCATTAATGCATGATGTTTCAACTGACTATGAACTGTGAGGTCAGAGTATGTGAGGTCTTTGGAAAAACCCTACATAAATCTAATCCAACATTGCATGTTTCAACTGACTATGAACTGTAACAACAACAACACAGGCTGCATCTGAAATGGCATCCTATTCCCTATATAGTGCACTAATGATCAAAAGTAGTGCACTTTATAAGGAATAGGGTGCCATTTCAAACACACCCACAGAGTATGAATGTACAGCTTCACAGAGCTATAAGAAGACAGTGATTAGAGAGAGAGACCAAGAGGAGGTGTAACAGATCACTGAATTCAATATTTACAGAGCTGAGAAACCTGCAAGAGCACTTATAGCTGGATATGATCCTTCCTCTCTGCGTTTCTCTCTTTCTCTCTGTGTCTCATCCTTTCCTTCTCTCTCTCTCTTCCTCCCTCTCTCTCTCTCTCTCTCGCTCTCAGTCTCTCCCTCTTTCTCTCTCTCTGTCTCTCCCTCCCTCTTCTCTCTCTCTCTCTCTCTCTCTCTCTCTCTCTCTCTCTCTCTCTCTCTCTCTCTGAATGAATTCATCCTACTACTCTAGTGGATCACAGTAGTATTGAGGCAGCTACACTATTTCATTGAAGTACAGCTGTTTTCCAACATAAGGATGGTAAGGTATAAAGCAGATTAACTTTGCTCCAGTCCTCCATTTGTTTTCCCTCTGGACTATGCTGCCAGTGTCGAGTCCATGAGGAATTATTTTCACTGACACTTGAGAAACACGGAAGCATGCACACGCCCACACACACATTTAAACTCATGCCTGTACAGTCGCAGACACACACCTACACACTGTCACTCAGAAGCATGCACACGCCTGCACAAACACCCGCAGTACATCCTGCCACACACACGCCTGCACACACCCCTGCACACACTCCTACGCATGCATCTGCACACACATTTACACACTGCCACATTCTTCAGACAATTGATGCCAAACTCTCACAAACTCCCACAAATATTGAAGGTCCACCATTCAGCCTGAACACAGCTCTGTGAACAAGAGCAAAGGTATTTGTCTCTGACTCGACCAACCGTAGACATGGAGGAAGTAGAAATGACATCATCACTGTCCTAACACAACTGTTAAACCTAGAGGCAAACTACTACAGTCAAGTTCATCATCAGCATTCCTATTTTGATTAAATGCTTATAGCAACTTCCTCATCAGTGCAACAATGCGTGAGTTAACGCAGAACTTGGGCTTCTGCCATGTTGAAAGACTGAGGGTTTATTTCGAACAATGCACAGAATGTGTGTTTTATGAACCAGGCATTTGTCTTGACTAATTGTGTAATACATGTGTAGTAGACAGTATGGTGTCCTGTGTCTGGACACAAGGCTGTAAAATCCACACTCAGACGTGAGCTCACCTTTGGCTCTATGTCTGACCTTAAAGAGAGCATACAGGAGTCATGGGACACATTTCACCACGACGTTGTTCCCTCCCTTCTCTCGGTCCCTCCCTTATCCCCTTCACAGATCTGACAGTACAGGATAGGCGAAAGCAATATGGTGAAAACTATTTGGAGCTCAATGCTTATACCAACCCAGTCGTCTCAGATCTGTGTTGGGGAGTTAATGAGGGAAAATGGGAGGGGAAAACATTTTTGGACTGAAATGCAGCCTTAGTCAGAATGAACTCTGAAAGATTGCAGACTAGATGGCTACAACTCAGGGCCGTTAGGGAGGTAGAGGGCATAAAACCTATAACTGTCCTCTAACAAATCATCCACCGGACACTCCGCATACTTTTCATACTGTATAGCCAGGCCAGCAAGACCGAGCAGGAATATGGCTGCATCCCAAATGGCATCGTATTCCCTATATAATGCACTACATATGGAATAGGGTGCCATTTGGTACGCAAGCTGCAACACCTGCCATTCACCATCTGTTTGTAGACACTTCTATGGTGTGTGAGTTTGCTGTGATGTAATGTAGGTCTATAAGCTACAGTATACGCCCAACTAACATAACATGGGGGAGGGGGTAAAACAAAGACAATCTCTTTATGAAAAAGGATGACAAAGCCTCATCTAGAAAGGATGATGTCCAAACACACACTGATTTATCTCTCTCAAAATACATAAATGTACTCTCTCTCCTTATCTCGTTCTTCCTCTCCCTGTGCCTTCCATCGCATCTCTCTCTTTCCCTCGCCTTCTCTCTCTCTCTCTCTCTCTCTCTCTTTCCGACTCCCTCTTTCACACACACACACACACATACACACACACACACACACACAATTGGAGCTGACCCAGAAAGACTAAATAAAAAAGCATCTAACAGAATTTGCCCTTTACTCACTCTCTCTTTCTCTTTCTTCACCCTCTCGCTCACGCTGATGCTCACTCGATCTCCCAGCAAAAAGGAAAGTCAAATCTGACAGAATTCGCTTTTAGTTCAATCTTTCTTCCCATATCCCTCTCTATCTCTTCCTCCCTCATCTCCCTAGGCTACAGACATAAAAATAATTCACTTAAACATGCCTACTGCTGACAGGCTGTTGATAGTGGATCAGCGCCTATGAATGCTCCCATTGTTGACAGACTAGACTAGTAGGGGGTGCTGTTGGTCAAGTTTGTGACTTATTGTTGCTCACAAAAGTAACAGAGTACACAAATCAGGCTTGTAACAATGCAAGCCTGGCCAGATTGGCCGGTTTTACACTCAATTGGGCTGCTTTATAGTGAATTGGGCAGGTTTTTTGATCTAGTCGGGGTAGAAAATGTCTAAAGAATCTGGCAACATTGCCTGGACCGCAGGGAACAGTGAATCATTATAAGGCTAATGGGCATTGGAGTGTAGCCTGGTCCCAGATCTGTTTATTCGTGGTATGAGTTGGCAAGACAGCACAAACCAATCTGGGACTAGATTATTGGGAGTGCAGCTGCAGTGATGTGATCCTTTCACTCACAGCCCGCCCAGGCAGAGCAAAGCCTTGTAAAGTGTTTCTCAATTACCACAATCACTATATTGAACCCTGGTTTTAATGCATGGCACTGTGCTCTTGTTGTTCGCTTTCTTGCTCTCCTCCTCACCTTGCCAAGACTGACTTGAACCAAGATGCCCCCCATGCTCAATGGGAATAGGCATTGGCACTGGTACTTTCTCATATCTCGTCCAACCTCCTTTTCTACACCACTGCAATGATGAATTAAACATAATTTCACTATTTATGTAATTTCACCATTACAAATAACTTCACAGATTGAACCTTCAGCAATCAATGGTATAGCAGTGAATTGTATGACCATGAGACAGGCTTTGTTATGTGTATGCATATAATATATGATTACCAAATAAGTCATAATAACTACACTGTAACGGAAAACTGTAAATTATACGGTAATTCGGGTTATTATCAACAGTAAAATACGCTGAAACGTTTTTCTGCCACATATGGTAAATGATGGTGCATTGTGGGCAAATGTTGTGGGAGGGAAATAATTGCTGTATTTCAAATGGTAATGTAATTCCACCCCACAGAATAAAGTACCGTAATGTATCTTTGCAGCACCAAAACCCTTTTGACCACTAGTAGGTGCATGGTATTGTTGTTTCTGGCTCATTAACATATTTTGAGGCGTGCCTTGTAAGAGGCTGTTTTGTTGCACCTGTGAGTGAGAATGCTGTAACAATTTAACTCCTTTCTGGTTATAGTGCTCCATCAATTTGTATGGGGGACAGATTGGAGTGGCAGCAAGTCTTAAATCTTAAATGGTTGAGCATTTTGCCATGCCCTTCTGGTCTGTTTTGATCTGTAGTCGCTGCCAATTTGGAAGCTTTTGTTAAGGCCTCTAGAAGTGCAAGTGATATAAAACACAAAATATTCATTAATATGCTGTAATGTGTCAACACTTTCCCTAGTAGCCAACCTGCTTGCACTAATCCTTTGTAATTACAGTAAAATACTGTGAAATACAAACCCCTCCCCTCAATTAATTTAATTAATTCATCCATCCATTCATCCATTCATACTGATTACAGTACAATACAGTATAAAACAATTTTACGGTATTGTACTGCATGTCAATATAAAGTACTTGCTTTGAGACTTGCCACCAAGCTGCTTGTAAGCTACTGTAAATGCATAGTGTAGAGATGATATCTAGAGCTTACATAAATCTTATTTCTGCCCCTGAAACAGTCCACAACAGCCCCAAATAGACATCCATAGTACTGTAACACTGTAAGCTATGTTCTAAGTAACAGCTATTTTGTCAGAGCAGAGGTAAAAAGGAGCAAGACAATTAGTATAATGTAGCCCCCATTAAGACCATAAGACAGCCTTAGCACACAGGCCTAATAACAGGTGTAGGTGGGCACTGGGCACATTATGGTTGAGGGTGTTTTCACATGATGAACAAGAATAAGCCTGGTTATGAGCATATTTTGCATGACATTTCATCATTCATTAATCATGAGGCTACCTTCAGCACATTTCTAGTGATTTTCCCGAAAGAGTTGGGTATGATGAGGAGGATGGGGCTCGTGGAATTACTCGAGGTTCTCCTCCGTTTCTGATACGACGCACCGGCCACCGACACTGCCCAGTCCAGTGCCACGAGACCATCGTCGCTCAACTGCAAGTAGTCCCGCACGAAATGCACCCGGCTCTTGTACGGCCAGCACGCGCCGTAGACGGTCTGAAGAAACGCACTCGCCCGCCATGTCCATCCCGTGCACGCCGTGAAATTGCTGAAAGTCCTGCAGTGTTTGAGGAGATAGTTGGCCAGGGCCGAGGGTTTGCATATCAGCGCAACGGCGGGGACTTTATTATCACCTTCCACGTCCGGTGTCTGGGCATTAGCACCGTCCACCGGGACCCCCCGGTCTGAGACGTCCCTCTCCTTTGTTTGCCGCCGTGAAATTCCGAGCTCCCGGAGGAGTGCGTCTGGCTCGCCCTGGGTAGCAAAATATTTCGAAGCTGGCCAAATAACGGCCACCAGAATCACAATACACAAAACCACAAGCCATTCCAGCATTTGAACGGTGGGGAATAAACGGTCACTTCCACGGATGTTCTATAGACCTACAGTTATTTTTTAATTCAAGTCAACCAAAGCTAATATTAAAGCACAAAGAATAAGGCGGACCATCTTCAGTTGGTTGAAGTCTTCTTCTCACAAAGCACAACGTGCGCGTAACCATATATAACATTCGTTGGGAGAAACCAGAATGCGCACAGCCACAAGTTCTCCACTTTCTTTCCTACAGTAACATTTCAACTTTGATATCTCCAGCCTTTTATGGTTGATTAGATTTTCTGTTCAGAAGGGATCCTTACTGAAAACAGATTGTTGAAGCAGTTTCGTTGGCTGCTCGTAACTGACTGGAAAATACCCACTGTTTCAAATAAAGCTTTCCACTCCAGAATGGCTGCCTTCTTCAAGGTGCATTCCTGGGTAAATTACGCAAAGTGTTTTCTCGGACAGAACATGAAAGGCATGGACACCACCTCTCCAAGTCGTTCCAAATCGGGATACATGGTGTTCTCGGAGTGCGCCTTTGAATTGTCAGTAATTACGTGCAGAGCTGCGCAAGCTTCGCTCCTCAACCTCAACAGCTGTGTGAGCGAGAGAAACGTCAGAATGCATTGCACTGTTTATGCTTGAAGTGCGAGGCAGGCAGGCGCCTCCCAGCTCCCATATAGAACACCACGGTGTCAGACTGTAAGAGGCGAAAACATCTCCTATAGAATTGTCTTATCTCTTTCAAAGTAGTCTTGCTATGTGAAATAGTATGGCTAGATGTAGGGAATAGGGCGCCATTAGGGAGGCAATCTATGTTAGGTTGTGCTCGCAAACCGCTGCTTGTAGGGGTGATGGTAATGCTGTTGTTGTTGTTGTTCTGGACCTATCTGAAAATGGTGGCAGACTGACAGAGAGCTGTAGCCTGCCAGGGAGGACTGATGGTGAGGACCAGACTGACAGAGAGCTGTAGCCTGTCAGGGAGGACTGATGATGAGGACCTGTGGTGGATGAGTCAGTGTAATGAACTAGGCAGATAGCAATAGACAAGACAGCAGAACATTGTGTTTGTCCCCTTGTTTCACACACACGCACCCACCCACCCACATCTTTCACAGTAACACCCTTCCTGATGTTATCCACCAAGCATATTGAGTACTTGGAGAAGACAAGAGGCAATTTATTTTGCTTTATTCAACACTTAGTTAGGTCTTTGTAAAGTCCATTAAGAGAAGCGTGTGCCTTTTGTGTTTGGTAACTGTCTGTGATTGTTGCAGCTTTCTCTAGAGGAGTTTGTCATCGACTTTCATAAAAGGTTTCCACCCACCATCCTTTGGGATTCCTAGAAAATGTGTTGAATAAATGGAACTGTTGTAAGGTAATAAACATAGTGTATACATGGCTTGAATCCAAGCGTGTGTGTACAGTTGAAGTCGGAAGTTTACATATACCTTAGCCAAATACGTTTAAACTCAGTTTTTCACAATTCCTGACATTTAATCCTAGTAAAAATTCCCTGTCTTAGGTCAGTTAGGATCCCCACTTTATTTTAAGACTGTGAAATGTCAGAAAAATAGTAGAGAGAATGATTTATTTCAGCTTTTATTTCTTTCATCACATTTCCAGTGGGTCAGAAGTTTACATAATACTCAATTAGTATTTGGTAGCATTGCCGTTAAATTGTTTAACTTGGGTCTCGGGTAGCCTTCCATAAGCTTCCCACTATAAGTTGGGTGAATTTTGGCCCATTCCTCCTGACAGAGCTGGTGTAACTGAGTCAGGTTTGTAGGCCTCCACAAATGTTCTATAGGATTGAGGTCAGGGCTTTGTGATGGCCACTCCAATACCTTGACTTTGTTGTCCTTAAGCCATTTTGTCACAACTTTGGAAGTATGCTTTGGGTCATTGTTCATTTGGAAGACCCATTTGCGACCAAGCTTTAACTTCCTGACTGATGTCTTGAGATGTTGCTTCAATATATCCACATAATTTTCCTTCCTCATGATGCCATCTATTTTGTGAAGTGCACCAGTCCCTCCTGCAGCAAAGCACCCCCACAGCATGATACTGCCACCCCCGTGCTTCACGGTTGGGATGGTTCTTCGGCTTGCAAGCCCCCCCTTTTTCCTCCAAACATAACGATGGTCATTTTGGCCAAACAGTTCTATTTTTGTTTCATCAGACCAGAGGACATTTCTCCAAAAAGTACGATCTTTGTCCCCATGTGCAGTTGCAAACCGTAGTCTGGCTTTTTTATGGCAGTTTTGGAGCAGTGGCTTCTTCCTTGCTGAGCGGCCTTTCAGGTTATGTCGAAATGGGACTTGTTTGACTGTGGATATAGATACTTTTGTACCCGTTTCCTCCAGCATCTTCACAAGGTCCTTTGCTGTTGTTCTGGGATTGATTGCACTTTTCACACCAAAGTACGTTCATCTCTAGAAGACAGAATGCATCTCCTTCCTGAGCGGTTTGGTGGCTGCGTGGTCCAATGGTGATTATACTTGCGTACTATTGTTTGTACAAATGAACGTGGTACCTTCAGGCATTTGGAAATTGCTCCCAAGGATGAACCAGACTTGTGGAGGTCTACTTGGCTGATTTCTTTAGATTTTCCCATGATGTCAAGCAAAGAGGCACTGAGTTTGAAGGTAGGCCTTAAAATACATCCACGGGTACACCTCCAATTGACTCAAATGATGTCAATTAGCCTATCAGAAGCTTCTAAAGCCATGACATCATTTTCTGTAATTTTCCAAGCTGTTTAAAGGCACAGTCAACTTAGGGTATGTAAACTTCTGACCCACTGGAATTGTGATACAGTGAATTATAAGTGAAATAATCTGTCTGTAAACAATTGTTGGAAAAATTACTTGTGTCATGCACAAAGTAGATGTCCTAACCGACTTGCCAAAACTTTAGTTTTTTAACAAGACATTTGTGGAGTGGTTGAAAAACAAGTTTTAATGAGTCCAACCTAAGTGTATGTAAACTTCCGACTTCAACTGTATGTGTGTTGTATTGTGTTGTGTTGTGTTGTGTGTGTGTGTGTGTTGTATTGTGTTGTGTTTGTGCGTGTGTGTGTGTGTGTGTGTGCTTAGACATTAACCAGACTGCAGTCTGCTGTTGGTGCATTTGGTTCAACTGTTTATCTTTGAGCCTATGATGAGACAATTTAATTAGGTGAGACACAAGAAGACAACAGTTAATGTTACTAATGAGGCTGAACCAAAGTAGAAAAATTAAGAAATTAACGGAACAGAACTTTGGCCTCACTCATCTTTTTAATAGTCATGAAAATATATTATATTCTAAGTCTGTGGAGCAAGGGATGCTGATAAGAAAGTGAAAGGGAGGAAGAGACCAAGAGGAGTGAGAGGGAGGATAGTTTATCTAGAGAGAGAGAGAGAGAGAGAGAGAGTTGACGTACAGTAAGGATAGGGGTTATGAAGCTTGGAGGTTATCGTTATATATTGTTCAACACACCTGCTTCTCAGGACATGTTATGGCCCTCAAGGGACATCACACACACCCTCAAGGGACGTCACACACACCTTCGAGGGACGTCACACACACACACCCTCGAGGGACGTCACAGGATATCTAAAAACAAGCACACACCCTTTATTGTTTTGTTTAGGGACGACAAATTGTTTCTGCATGACCCAAGGTTTTGGGAACATGTGCAGACACAGTCACACACACACACACACACACACACACACACACACACACACACACACACACACACACACACACACACACACACACACACACACACACACACACACACTGAAGTGTACCACTCCTCATCCATTATTGAACACTGATCCAGGGACGTGGTGCTAAATCTGAACTCCCTCCCCAGGAGTGCTGACTAAATGTAAAAAGCACTGGCAGGAAATAAAACCCAGGTTCCATCTCAAATGGCACCCTATTGTCTATTTAGTGCATGTTATGTGGGCAGCTTGTCTCTCCCTTTTCTGTTTCCCTTCCTCCTTGTTTTGTCCCCTCTTTGTCTGTTGTATCTGTATGTGTGTTTGTCCCCTTTATGTGGGTGTGTCTGGAGTGGATCAGGGGGCGTGCTCAGGATCTGCCTCTCCTGTGCAGCTGCGGGTTGTTTCCAGTGATTCCTGCCTACGCAGCTGCATCCTATTCTCTCATCAACCTGCACTACTAATTCCTGGGCATGGCTCTCCACCGGCGCCAGATCGTTGTTCTTACTAGAGCGGTAACTTGGCTCACCAGTAAAGTTATATTATCTTAGTCTTCAGCCTGGCTTTTTACTCTCCTTAACCTGTCGTTTGTTTTGTCTTCAGTTCAGACATACCTCCCTGCCTGCCTGCCTTCGTGCCTGCCTGCCTGCCTGCCTGCCTCAGCCTCTCCTTCCTCCGGAGCCGACTAGCCCACTCTGTTCCTTTTCTTCAGTTGTTTTTTGGACTAAGACAAATTGAACTTTTATTAAAATAATTTTTGTTTCCTCCACTCCCTTAGTCGTGTTTGTTTCTCTGAGTGCTGGGTTGAACCATAGCGTAACAGAACGATCTGGCCATGGACCCAACAGAGAAACAGCACGGGGCAAACGAAGACAGCTTCCAACAAGCTATCCAGGCTCAAGGAACGTTGCTAGGACAGCATGACCAATTGATTCGGGCTCTTGTGGAAGATAATCATCAACTGCTGAACCAGGTGACTCAGTTAACTACACAAGTCTCTAAATTGTCTGTTATCAGTTCTCCATCTCTCTCTGACCCCCAGTTTGATGCACCCCAAGTTGTTTCCTCTGACATTATGCAGGCTTCGTTCCGTCGGGAACCCCCTGTCACGTCGCCTGAACCGTTCAATGGAGAATTGGACAAGTGCCGGGGATTTTTGCTTCAGTGTGACTTGATTTTTCGGCAGAGACCACTGTAGTTTTCTACTGATTCCTCTAAGGTACATTATGTTCTGGGGCTGTTAAGAGGGAGAGCTCTGGTTTGGGCTGAGGCTGTGTGCTCAGATCAAACTTTGACTGATTTTTCTGCTAAATTGAAGACTGTTTTTGACCATCCTGACCATGTGGGTAATTCCTCCAAGATACTTTTTAATTTGAGGCAGGGTTCTAACAGTGTGGCAGAGTACTCTATTGAGTTCTGGACGTTGGCAGCGGACTCCAAGTGGAACAATGTGGCACTTCAAGGAGCATTTCTAAACGGTTTGAATGAAGCCATTAAGGATGAACTGGCTGCTCGTGATGAGCCACATGATTTACATTCTCTCGTTTCCCTGTCCATTAAGCTAGACAACCGGTTGCAGGAGAGGCGTCGGGAGAGAGGCGGTCGGCCACATCTAGGAGGACGAGTTCCCCAGCCTTCAACCACTCGAGTCTCGCCTCCCCGGAGCCGGCAGCTTCTTGTTCCTGATCCCATCCCGAGCACAGAGGAGGAACCAATGCAAGTGGGTCGAGCTCAACTACCTCCAGCAGAGCGGCAACGGCGCCTCCAGGCAGGTGAGTGCCTGTACTGTGGAGACGCCACACACATTCTGGCTACATGCCCTAAGCGACCCAAAAGACAAGGCTCGCTCGTAACGGTGGGTCTACTTGCGAGCCCAGAGTTAGATCCGGAACCCGTCATTCCCCGATTACAAGTACCTGTAACCTTACGTTTCCAGAGTCATTCCCTGCCACTCTCAGCTCTCATAGACTCAGGTGCAGAAGACAACTTTATTAGCCACCAGTTCGTTACACAAGCTCGTATCCCCATGGAGCCACTACCTACCCCCATTCGGGTCACAGCCCTTGATGGGCGCCTCCTTGCGGAGATAACTCATCAAACCTCCCCCGTTTCCCCTAGTGATTTCTGGCAATCATTGTGAAAGCATTCAGTTAAGAGTTATGTCTGGCTCAGCTACCTCCCCTAATCCTTGGCTTCCCCTGGTTGGCTCTTCACAACCCACAAATTGATTGGACACGTCACACCATTCTCAGTTGGAGCACTAACTGCCATTCAGAGTGCCTTAGATCAGCGGTTCCCCCCACTAAGTGTAACCCAACTCATCCCTCAGCTCCTCTCGATCTGTCACCTGTCCCCAAAGAATACCATGACTTAGCGGAGGTTTTCAGTAAGGACAAGGCTCTGTCTCTACCACCACATAGGCCTTATGATTGCCATATTGAACTGCTTCCTGGTGCTCCCTTGCCCTCTAGTCGCTTATACAATCTGTCCCGACCGGAAAGAGAGGCAATGGAGCAGTATATTGGGGATTCTCTGGCCTCGGGCATAATCCGTCCCTCGTCGTCTCCTTTGGGTGCAGGGTTCTTTTTCGTGGAAAAGAAAGACAAGTCGTTACGCCCCTGTATCGATTTCAGGGGTTTAAACAACATAACTGTTAAAAACAAGTATCCCCTTCCACTCATCAACTCAGCTTTTGAACCTCTGCATGGCGCCACAGTTTTTTCCAAGCTCGACCTCAGGAACGCTTATCACCTTGTCCGAATCCGAAAGGGAGATGAGTGGAAAACCGCTTTCAACACTCCACTGGGACATTTTGAGTATTTGGTCATGCCCTTTGGGCTCTCAAACGCCCCTGCTGTTTTCCAAGCCATGGTGAACGATGTTCTTAGGGATTTTTGAACCGTTTTGTCTTTGTATACCTGGATGATATTCTTGTTTTTTCCAAGTCACCCGAGGAGCATGAGTCACACGTCCGTCAAGTCCTTCAACGGCTCTTGGAGAACAAGCTGTACGTCAAAGCAGAAAAGTGTGAGTTCCACAAACAGTCTACATCGTTCCTTGGTTTCATAATTGAGAGCGGGCAGGTGAAGGCGGACCCCGAGAAGATCCGGGCAGTGACGGAATGGCCCACACCCACCACCCGTAAGCAACTTCAACGATTTTGGGCTTTGCTAACTTCTACCGTAGATTCATTAAGGGTTTTAGTAAAGTGGTGGCACCCCTTACTAGACTCACATCCCCAAAAGTCCCTTTTCTGTGGTCCCCTGAGGCGGAGCAGGCGGTAGGGGGTTTTGAAGGAACTGTTTTCCACCTCCCCCGTGTTGATACACCCCAATACCTCTCTGCAGTTTGTTGTGGAGGTGGACGCGTCGGACTCAGGTGTGGGAGCAGTCCTCTCCCAGCGCTCCCCCACTGACCAAAAGCTTCACCCCTGTGCTTTTTTCTCCAAGAAATTGTCACCCACAGAACGGAATTACGACGTTGGAAACCGGGAACTGCTGGCGGTCAAGCTAGCACTGGAAGAATGGCGGCACTGGCTGGATGGAGCTGAACTGCCGTTTGTGGTCTGGACAGACCACAAAAACTTGGCTTACATCCAAGCCACTAAGAGACTAAACTCACGCCAAGCCAGATGGGCCCTGTTTTTTAGTAGGTTTAACTTTATTCTTACATACAGACCGGGGTCAAGAAATGTTAAACCAGATGCTTTGTCCCGCCAGTTTGCTGACCCTTCGGAGACCAGCGAGCCTGAGGCAGTCCTGCCTTCCTCATGCGTCGTGGCGGCAGTACAGTGGGAGATCGAGTCTCTTGTGAAGACTGCACTTGCCACGGACCCAGGACCGGGTGATGGACCTCCCAACCTACTCTTTGTTCCCGAGACGGTCCGGTCTCAGGTGTTGCAGTGGATTCACACCTCCCGTTTTGCTGGTCACCCTGGGATGAGACGCACGTTGACGCTGCTTGGAGACATTTTTGGTGGCCTTCAATGGAAACTGACGTTCGGGCTTTTGTGGCAGCCTGTTCAACCTGTGCTCGGGGCAAAGCCTCCCATCAGTCCCCCTTCGGGGCTGCTGCTACCCCTCCCAGTTCCCAGCCGTCCCTGGTCCCACATTGCCATGGATTTTGTCACCGGCCTACCCAAGTCTGAAGGTAATGATACTATACTTACCATTGTGGACAGATTCTCTAAATCTGTCCACTATATAGCATTACCAAAATTACCGTCTGCCAGTGAGACAGCGGACCTCCTAGTCCAACATGTATTCCGTCCCCATGGAATACCTGTGGACATCGTATCTGATAGAGGCCCACAGTTTACTTCCCGTGTTTGGAAGGTTTTCTGTTCTGCTTTGGGTGCTTCCGTTAGTCTGTCCTCAGGGTTTCATCCCCAGACCAACGGTCAAACAGAAAGAGCCAATCAAAACCTCGAAGCAAGCCTTCGTTGTGTGGCTGCTCAACATCCATCATCCTGGGCCAAACATCTGCCTTGGATAGAGTACGCCCACAACTCCCTCACCACCTCTGCCACCGGTCTTTCACCCTTCGAGGTTACCATGGGTTATCAACCCCCTCTGTTTCCTGCTCAGGAGAAGGAATTGGCTGTTCCTTCGGTTCAGGAGAACCTCCGCCGCTGCCAGAGAGTGTGGAGCGACGCTCGGGAAGCATTGCTTCGGACCACCGACAGGAACAAGACGACAGCGGATAGGAGCAGGACTCCCGCACCTGTGTTTCATCCTGGTCAAGAGGTTTGGCTGTCATCAAAGAACGTACCTCTTCGTACCAAATCACGCAAGCTGTCTCCTCGGTACCTGGGTCCGTTTGTGGTGGAGTCCATCATTAACCCCGCTGCGGTTCGTTTGAAGTTGCCTTCAGCCATGAAGATACACCCTACTTTCCACGTCTCCCAACTGAAACCTGTGTCCTCCAGCCTTTTGTGTCCGCCCGGCTGATCCACCTCCACCTGTTCGCCTCATTGACGACCATCCGGCCTACACCGTCAGTAGGCTCCTGGACTCTCGGAGGCGGGGTAGGGGTCTCCAATACCTAGTCGATTGGGAAGGTTATGGACCAGAGGAGAGGTCTTGGGTCCCTAAGCGTTTTGTGTTGGATCCTCAGCTGATCACGGACTTCCATCACAACAACCCTGACAGGCCTGGTGGGTCGCCAGGTGGCGACCATTGAGGGGGGTACTGTTATGTGGGCAGCTTGTCTCTCCCTTTTCTGTTTCCCTTCCTCCTTGTTTTGTCCCCTCTTTGTCTGTTGTATCTGTATGTGTGTTTGTCCCCTTTATGTGGGTGTGTCTGGAGTGGATCAGGGGCGTGCTCAGGATCTGCCTCTCCTGTGCAGCTGCGGGTTGTTTCCAGTGATTCCTGCCTACGCAGCTGCATCCTATTCTCTCATCAACCTGCACTACTAGTTCCTGGGCATGGCTCTCCACCGGCGCCAGATCGTTGTTCTTACTAGAGCGGTAACTTGGCTCACCAGTAAAGTTATATTATCTTAGTCTTCAGCCTGGCTTTTTACTCTCCTTAACCTGTCGTTTGTTTTGTCTTCAGTTCAGACATACCTCCCTGCCTGCCTGCCTTCGTGCCTGCCTGCCTGCCTGCCTGCCTCAGCCTCTCCTTCCTCCGGAGCCGACTAGCCCACTCTGTTCCTTTTCTTCAGTTGTTTTTTGGACTAAGACAAATTGAACTTTTATTAAAATAATTTTTGTTTCCTCCACTCCCTTAGTCGTGTTTGTTTCTCTGAGTGCTGGGTTGAACCATAGCGTAACAGTGCACTACTTTTGAACAGGGCCCATAGGGCTATGGTCAAAAGTAGTGCACTATATAGGGAATTGGGTGCCATTTCGGACGCAGACCCAGTCTGCTTCTGCAGAACAGAATGTCTGAATTATAACAACCAGCATACAGTATGCATTATGAATGACATCTCACAGCTGTAGCATTGATCGTTCAGCGGAGGACATACTAGTTTAATATAGGGTGTGTTTGAACTGGGAATGAGAAATTAAACACTATTAATAGATTTATGATTAAGTATTCAGTGCTTGATGATGGTGCACTAAATACAGATTTTGACAGCTGATCTCTATATTCTACTCTACATGATCTTTTGATTGGTTTTCTGAAGGAAAACGCAAAACAGATGTAGCTCAATCTCCAGCCACATATACAGTATGATGTCACCAAGGAGAGGGTGAGCTAGATAAAGAGGGAGAGAGGTGGAGAGAGGAAACTGTGGGAGGCCTCATGTCTCATCTCATAGTTTGTGTAGAGAACCAATTTGTTGGGCTTTGGTTAAACAAATGGCCCCCGCTCTCTAAATATCATTGCCTCCCTGATGGGAATGGAAACCAGCTATAGTGTGGAAGACTGAAATTATAGTACTGTCAGAAGCTGTCCAACAGGACTGTGTGCTGTGTCCCCATTGTGTGTTCTCCCTCCTGCATCTGGCAACTATCATCACAACATTGCTTGCCCCTGTGTACGCCCCCCTCCCCTCAGCCCTCCCATCCTCTCCTCATCCCACCCTCTCCCCAGTCTTCCCCTACCCTCACTCCTCTCCTCACACACCACGGTCACCATGGCACCACTGGCAGGAGTCACAACACTGCATATGTGTGTGTGTGGGGGGGTATACATTTAAACACAGCCTATCACAACTTCAAAACAAAGATTTCACACCATGACAGAAGCTCACAACCTTTTTGGTGTGGGATGAGATCACCTAAATGCTGATATAAGTTCAGTTCTGCTTCTTTACCTCTGGATCGCTAAGGTTTGATCAGTGTGGAGTTAATCAAACACTACCTCAAACCAGGACAACTCCTCAGTCTGCTTTTTTCAGAGAGTGTATGAGCTCATCCACTCTGGTGTCAACCCCATCCCTGAACCCCACATCCAACAGGATTGGGGTCAATTACATTTCAATTCAGTCAATTCAACTTTTCAATGTACAATGATCCCAAGCCTGTTAGGCAACATCCACCACTGAGACCTTGGCATAACATGGCTAACATGCAGTACATGTGTGAAGTCTATTGCTATCAGGATGCAGAGAATCTCAAGAGCCCTATTAAAGTTTTGGCTTCAACATTTTAAAAAGCTGCACTTCCTCCCTCTGTTGTCCTCCTAAACTGTCCCTCTTCTGAACCCCATCGGTGCCGTAAGTAGAAAGTAGGGTGTAGGTTGACTGACATCTGTGACCACTGACCAGACAGATGCATCTTGTGGTGAAATCCACTTGAGCTTCAAATGTTATCCTCTAATTAATAAAAAGCCATAAACAATTCAAATGTCATCTTATCACTTTTCTACTTTGATGCAGTTTGTTTTTTATGACAATCAATTCTGGGAATTCATCTAGCCCAATGCTAGTGGCAACAAGTCCTCTATTCACACTCCATTTGTCACACATACACAAACACACACATGCACGTGCACACGCAAACACACACACACACTGTGCAGTATGTCTAGCAAGATCTGCACTGACCGCACTCTGAAATGTCATAGACACTGTTTTTTGGGTAGATTGTTGTTGGGTAAGCAGTAAGCACTGGTTTGCTGGAAACCTGCTTGATGCACAGAGGTGGTATGCCACACCAATGACTCAGAGATGTGGGGTGATTCGTCAAATCGTGCGACCACATCCTCTGTGGCTCACTTCCTGTCCCTCTTACACTTCCTGTTTAAGGAGTAACGCTGAAAACAATCCCCAACCAGGAGACATAACGCTAACAGTCAAAAGCATTAACAGTAGACTACCTTAGCTAATTATATCAGACAATCTCTCTCATGTCCTTCCAGACAGTATACTGTACCACAGCACTATAATCAGGAGTTCTTTACTCCACTGACTGACAGGTTCGATAGCAATGTCCGTGATGGCCCTGACCTCAGCTGAAATGCTAAAGTACAGTACTATTGATTGACACGTTATTCGGTTATTCATTACTGGCAGTCAGTCAGTCAGGGAGTGTTTATAAAAGAGACAAATATTGTGAAAGAGACCAGTATCCCAGAACTGCACACCTTTCTGTTTGTAAAACGTATTTAAAAGCATACAAAAGAACAACAGCAGGGATGCTGTGCCATTATAAACAATGACGCTGTTTGTCTTGTAACATTAAGTACCACAGTATATTCCCAGTGTCATCAATGGGAATAAACTAGCTACCTCATACTGTAGCTGTACTATGACAAAGCCTGCAGCCCTGTCTGTCCTGAATCCTCAACGCAGCCAGGAGAGCAGAAGCTAATATGAGAGCTGAACGTTTCTACATCCTGAGAGAGTTGGGGTATGACATCAAAGGAGGAGAGAAAGGGAGGGAAAGAGATAGAGAGAGGGATAGAATGGTGGGAAGGAGAGAGAAATATTCAGTTTGTGAGTCAGGGGAAGGGAGAAGGGAAGTGAGGGAGAGAGGTAGGAGGATAATGATAGAGAGGGGAGGGAGTTAGAGAAAGAAGAGAAAGAGATAGAGTGAAAGAGTCAGGAAAAAGAGAGGGAGAGTAATGCGGATGTTGTTCAACCTCCCACTCTGCTCCTGGATGATCTGAATAGAGATTAATGAGGTGCATTAGAAGTAGATTAGACAGAGATGAAGAGATCTTCAACCAGAGACAGTGTAGATCTTGACTGTTCAAACAGTATCTCTAGAGAGAGAGCGACCCCTATGGCTATTTTACCACAGTGTTTATTCTATAGTATCTCTGGAGTGTCTTGTCATAACACTGTTATATGAATGACATAACTAATCATGACTGGTAAAGACGAAACCAAACCATGACATTGTCATCTCACTTTCTAGGCAAAGTGGTGGACTGAAGACAGAACGAAGACAAAGGGACTGAGGGGGGTGGGGGTAGCCCCGGTTCCCATGACAACCTGGGGATGAGTTGGCGAGGATGCAAGTATGTGTTTGTTTGTTAACGTTTCCATCACAAACACAGTGTGCCTGCCAATTGTTCACAATGCAAAACCCACAGCATGTTTTGACACCTGCAGACATAGAGATCAGTCAAGCGGATAATTTTAAAATCCCATTGAAGCCCCATAGATAGGCTACTGTAGAAGGTCAACCAGCTAGTTGAATACTCAGTCCCCTCTCCTCCATGGCAGCTACATGACAGTGATACTAGAGTAATTAACAAACTAACTAACACAACTTCTGTTCTGTTCATAACATGTTGCATTGTCTGCCTAAAGTTAAATTGAAAGAATATTATGACTATACATTGTTAGGCTAAGCTACCTAAGCTCCCATTCCCCTGGGGGTTGTGTGTGTGTGTGTGTGTGTGTGTATGTGTGTGTGCATGTGTGCATGTGTGTAGCAGAGTCTTCATTAGCTAATGATAACTCTACCTCTATGTACTCTATGTACCCTCTTGGTCCCAAGGGAGAGTTAATCCTCAGCAGAGTGATGGATGAGCCTGAGGAGCGGTAGAGCGGTGTTCTACTCATCAGGCCTTTAGGATCACACCTGTAAGACTTTTAGAGCACATTAGTGAACGTTCACTTCAGGGCAAATTTAAAGCTAATTGAAAGCACTATAAATATATTAGCAAAAATTAGCTTTTCATTCTACAACTCTAGGGTTTAGCTTTCCCTACCCCAATACTGAACCACAGATAACATCTTTGACTGAACTAAATCATCAAATGACAAACCTTTCCCGATATCAGTGCTCTGTTTCAGCTTCTATCTGCACCATGATGCACAACAGCATATGGATAATAACAGCGTAGACAGCCATAACAATGGTGGCTTAGTCATGGACAACTGTTTTCAGAGGAGCATTTACAGTCCATAGGATAAAAGGAAAGAGAGCACTCTCCCATATGTTTAGATGCTGGACTCCTGCCAATTCCATAGACACACATGAAGCTAGCCGAGCTGCTTTATTTACACACACACACGCACGCACACAGACCCTCTTTGTGTACGTTCCTCTCGGTTGACCACTCACTTACATACAATGTAGCTAAGCGGGTCACCATTGAGGGCATAATGTTCTGAAAATGTGTGTGTGTTCTGGCCTTGTCTGGGTGCTTTGTGTGTGTGCTGAATGTACGATAAACAGACCATAACGTTGTGGCCCTACACTCCTCAGAGAGAGGCCTGACATATCTGCAAGGCCACGGGGATCAAACTATGACGCTGTGAGGTGACAGCGATGGAGCGACCTTGGAGAGAGAGAGAGAGAGAGAGAGAGAGCGAGAGAGAAAGTGTGTGGTGGGTGGGTGGAAAGGGGAAGGGGGCTGAAAGCTAGAACTAGAATCAGAGGAGATAGATTAGCCAGTCAGATTATGAATCTGTGGGAAATGTACAGAGCATGAAACAGCAAAGTATGCAATGAAGTATTGTTTAGTCAAATACATTTGGTCTATCCAAAGTGACTTGAGTTGAGAACCTGTTGTTGTTGTTGTTGGTTCTGCTTTTTCTAATTATATGATTCATTTCTATGATGACCTCTGGGAAGCAGGTCTCTCAGTGCTGAGGACCCAAGGGAAGAGTTGTCATGGGAGATGGAAGGTTCCAGAGCTGGCAATGCTCTAAACTCCATGTTCCCACGATGCACTTCGATTCTCATGCACTCAGTTTCTGTTAAAGCGCTCTCTCTCCAACAGAGAGACACACACACTTTAGACTGTACATATGTAGGATCTTAATTTTACCTATATTGTCACAGCAAAATAATCCTGCAGCAACAGGTCTTTAAAGTTTAGTCCATAATGTTGCTTGATCGGTGGTTAGGCTATTAGCTGGCTGTGATGTAGACGCTGGAAGTCGAGAAGCAGGTGCAGGTGGTAAGTTTAATATAACAAAGAACATGGAACGACACAATATAGGAGTAGCGTCTTGACATGAAACACAGAAACAATACTGCCTGGGGAAAGAACCTAAGGGAGTGCCATATAAAAGGGAGGTAATGAGTGAGGTAATGGAGTCCAAGTGTGCCACATGATGAAGCGCAGGTGTGCGTAATGATTGATGCCAGGTGCGCGTAATGATGGTTACCAGGACCGGTGGTTAGTAAACCGGCAAAGATGGAAATCACGGATGATGTTGGGATCCAGAATGTCCTCCACCGGAACCCAACACCGCTCCTCTGGGCCGTTCCCCTCCCAGTCCACCAGGTACTGGAGCCAACCCCCACGACGTCGGGGGTCCAGTAGGGATCTGACGGCATAGGCGGAACCTCCCTCGACATCCAGGGGGGGGCGGAGGGGTGTCGTGGGGGACAGCATCAGCCAGGGGATCAGGAACCACCGGCCTGAGAAAGGAGACATGAAAAGAAGGTGAGATACGGTAGTCACTGGGAAGCTGTAACCTATACGTCACCTCGTTGACCCTCCGGAGAACCTTGAACAGCCCCACAAACTGTGGGCTCAGCTTCTTGCAGGACAGGCGGAGTGGGAGATTCCTGGTAGAGAGCCAGACACAATCCCCAGGATGGAACACGGGAGTCTCACTGAGGTGGTGGTCTGCCTGCTCCTTCTGACGGTGGAAGGTGCGCTGGAGTCTCACGTGAGCCTCGCTCCACACTTCTTCTGCGCGCCTGAACCACTCATCCACTGCAAGAGCTTCGGTCTGGCACAGGGTCCACAGAGCCAGGGCCGGCTGAAAACCCAGAACACACTGGAAGGGAGTCAGCCTGGTGGAGGAGTGACTTAACAAATTCTGGGCATACTCCGCCCATGGAAGAAATCGGGCCCACTCTCCCTGCCGGTCCTGGCAGTGACTCCTCAGGAACCTCCCCAGCTCCTGGTTCATCCTCTCCACCTGCCCGTTAGACTGAGGCCTATACCCGGAAGTGAGGCTGACCGTGACCCCGAGCTTCTCCATAAAGGCTCTCCATACCCGTGATGTGAATTGGGGGCCACGGTCGGAGACGATGTCCTCCGTAAGGCCATAATGCAGGAAGACCGGCTGGTATAGTTTCCCTGTTGGAGCGTGCCGGGGGTATTTGGTTTGAGCACATACGGAACAGGAGTTGACATAGCGAATAACGTCCTGCGCCAAGGTAGGCCACCAATACTTCTCGGAGATAGATTGAGTAGTACGAGAAATACCTGGATGACCAGCGACGACAGCTGTGTGCGCCCAGGTCAGCAGCCGATCCCTTATCCCTGTGGGAACGTAAATGCGCTCAGGAGGACAGGTAGTGGGTACGGGCTCCCTCTCCAAAGCCTGGCGAATGTCCACATCTACGTCCCAGACCACAGGGGCTACGACTCGAGAGGAAGGGATTATGGGTGCACTCTGGACCCTCTCCCGAATTGTAGAGACGGGACAGGGCATCGGCTTTGGTGTTCTTTGAACCTGGACGATAGGTCAGCGTGAAGTCAAATCTCGTAAAGAAAAGGGCCCACCTTGCTTGGCGCGGATTCAGCCTCCTCGCTGTTCGTATGTACTCCAGGTTCCGATAGTCGGTGAGGATGACTAAAGGGTCTTTGGCGCCCTCCATCCAGTGTCTTCACTCCTCTAATGCCAACTTCACCGCCAGGATCTCTCAATCACCAACGTCGTAATTCCTCTCTGCAGAGGACAGTTTCTTAGAGTAATACGCACACGGATACAATTTTTGTGGATTACCTTGTCGTTGAGACAGAACTGCCCCCACGCCCACCTCTGAAGCGTCCACCTCCACCACAAAGGATATCGTGGGATCTGGGTGTTTGAGCAATGGGGCGGAGGTGAAACGTCCCTTCAGTAGGCGGAAGGCCTCATCAGCTGCTGGACTCCACACCAACCTACGGGGACCACTCTTGAGGAGAGAGGTGAGAGTTAAAGGTGGAGCTAAAGTTTCTGATGAAACGGCGGTAGAAGTTGGCAAACCCCAAAAACCATTGTAACCCCTTTATGGTGGTTGGGACTGGCCATAACCTGACCGAATCTACCTTCTTGACAGGCTGATTTGGTAGCCTAGGAAGGAGAGCCTCCTGATGAAACTGGCACTTCTCAGCCTTGACAAACAGTTGGTTAGCCAGGAGGCGTTCCAGGACTACTCAGTCGTGAGCGATGTGATCCTACTAGGTAGCCGAGTAGACCAGGATGTCGATATACACGACCTCCTGGCATCCGAGCATGTCCCGGAACACCTCGTTGACGAATAACTGGAACACTGACGGAGCATTGGCTAAGCCAAATGGCATCACCAAGTACTCATAGTGACCAGACATCGTGCTAAAAGCTGTCTTCCATTCATCCCCCTCCCGGATGCGGATGAGATTGTATGCACTCCACAGGTCCAATTTAGTAAAGAACCGGGCCCCGCGGAGCTGTTCGATGGCTGCCGGCACCAACGGGAGAGGGTAACTGTACTTGGTGGTGATCTCATTGAGTCCTCTGTAATCAATACACGGGAGTAACCCTCCATCCTTCTTGGCCACGAAGAAGAAGCCTGCAGACGCAGGAGAAGTGGACGTGCGGATGAAACCTTGTTGGAGCGCCTCCTGGATGTACTCCTCCATGGCCTTGGTTTCAGCCACTGACAGAGGGTAGACGCATCTGTGCAGGGGCGCAGAGCCTGCAAGCAGGTCGATGGCACAGTCCCAGGGGCGATGAGGAGGGAGACAGGTGGCCCGGGTTTTGGAAAATACCTCCCGCAGGTCCTGGTACACCTCCGGGATGTTGGGCTGGAGGGCAACCACAGGACTCTCAACCGACATGGAACCACAGGGGACGGGAAAGCAGGTCCTCTGGCATTCGGGTGCCCAGTCCGTGATTTTCATCCTCGACCATGAGATGGTGGGGTTATGGCGTTGAAGCCAAGGGAGGCCGAGGATGATCTTGTGAGCTGGTGATGAAGAAGGGAATGTTCTCCTAAATGGATGTACTCCACGGTGAGGGTGAGTGGTTTGTTGATGTGTGTGATGGTTGCGGAACCTAATGGCCGATTATCGAGGGCTTGAACAGGGAAAGGAGAGGAGAGCGGGTATGAGGTGATGTTAAGAGAGGAGGCAAGGATCTGTTCAATAAAGTTCCCCGCAGCACCGGAATTCACTAATGCTGTAGAAACAGGACATGAGGGACAGTCAACTAGTGTGATCAACACCAAAAAGGGCTTGACAGAAAGGGATGAAGAGGGGATACTCACACCTCCCACAGGAGGTGGAAGATCACGTGACCGTCCCTCTGCTCTTGTGGATCCCGAGTTGGGACGTATCGGACACTGCTGGAGATGGTGCCCTCCTTGACCACAATAGAGACAGAGCCCCAACTGTCTCCGTCTGAGTCGCTACGCCGCGGGGAGGCGTGTGACCCCCTACCTCCATGGGTTCAGGCTCTGATACAAAGTGTTCACTGAGGGAGGGAGAGAGGCGATGAGAGTGCCGACGCTCCCGAAGTAGGTTATCCAGACGGATGGCCATCGCGATGACTGCGTCCAAGGAGAGGTGGTCGTCTCGACAGGCCAGTTCCGTCTGGACCTCCTTGCGCAGTCCTCTTCTGAATAGCGCGCGAAGCGCGCGAAGCGCCAGCTCATTCCATCCGCTGGATGCTGCTACTGTCCGGAAGGTGAGCGAGTACTCGGCAGCAGTCTGGTCCTCCTGCCGTAGTTGAAGTAGGGGCTCACCCCCCTCTCTGCCCTCCGGTGGATGATCGAAGATACCTCTGAACCCCTCATACGAATCCAGCTCCTCCTCTCCTCTCTCCCAGACGTCCGTGGCTCATTCCAATGCCCGCCTAGTCAGCAGAGAAATAACCATGGCAACCTTGGACCTCTCTGGGGGAGGAGCTGGAGTAGACGTGACACTGGCCAAAAGTAGGCTACATGAAAAGTGCAATACTGCTAATATAACCATGTGTTAGTGTGGGCTTTCAGTGAATTTATGTAAATCACGAAGGTCATCTTCATTGCAGGGAAATTCTCAGCACCAAAAGAGTAATCAAATTAAGAATGGTGTCGCATCCCTCCAAAAGAGTTCCGGACACTTGTAGAATCTATGGCAAGGTGCATTGAAGCTGTTCTGGCGGCTCGTGGTGGCCCAACGCCCTATTAAGACACTTTATGTTGGTCTTTCCTTTATTTTGAAAGACACAGATAGCACACTAAAATGTCAAGGTGAAAGGCCCAACAGCTTGCTTTCCATGCACACTGGCTGTAGATAGGGTTGTGGTTGGGGCTGGGGGGTGGGATGGGGCAGGTCTTTGTGCTACCTCAGCGAGAGTGTTCTACACATGCAGTGAGTAATTGCCAAGTGTGAAACAGCGTATTAACAAGCAGGTTACAGAGATGAGGAATGGCAGGAATGAACCATATACACACGCTCTGACACACTCTCACTCTCCGACACAAATTAAAGGTACACTATTGTTGTGCAAAATCTAAACAAAAATCATATTTTACCTACCAATTAAGCATAGAGAAACTCACAGTTGGAGTCTGTTAATAGATGTGGACTAATCTGTTGATTAGAGATCAAAGTCTTCTTCAGTTCATCTGAGGATGAAAGAGTTAGAGGTCATTAGGATACAGCCCTGCACACTGCGCTCTGATCCAACACCCTGCAACTGTTCCCTTTCTCTTCATTTACAGTATCATCAATAGATTGGAGTGAAAATAAAGACTTTTCAAGATGGAGATTTGGTTTTAGAAAATAACAACTTTGTTTTATAGAGGGCTGAACTAAGCCATTACATTTTACAGTGCCAATAGATTTCTTCCAGCATGCTGAAAACCTCAAATGCTCCCCAAAACAAAGTGATCGAAGCTAACCACTGGACGCAGACGTCATTTTGACGTCTAGTTTTGATTTACATTTGACTGAGTTGTCAACTAACGTGAATGCAACATGAAATCAACAAAACATGTCACCATGTCATTGGATTTAGGTTAAAAGTTGGCAGAAAAAAAGACGTAATTCCCTTATGTTGATGACTTACTGCAAATTCAATCAGTTTTCCACGTTGATTTAACTTCATCACATTGAATTGTTTAGTTGAAATGACGTGGAAACAACGTTGATTCAACCAGTTTTTGCCGAGTGGGTTCTGTAACAACCTTGAGTCTTTAACAAGGTCTACAGTTCACATGAGACCACAAAATCAATAGATGTTGTTATTCTTCAGAAGATAGAGAGATGGCCATACAGAAAGAAGCCTCCCTCTGCTTCTTTCTGTTTGGCCTTCTCTGTCGTTATTTGAAGAATAACAGCCTCCTTGGAAATGTTTTATGTGATGTTCTTTTGAACATTACTGTCTTATTTAACACAGATATTTGAAATACCTCTATTAAAGACCTGCTATGCTCCACTGGCCTCAGAAGAAGAGCATTCTGTGCTCTACACACTGTATCCTGAAATACAAGCTCCACTCTCCTCTTCAATATTTTGGAGGAATCCTCTGGTGTGAAACTGAGGAATGTGAAATGCAGATATGACACTCAGTCATAATGGTTTCTACTCCTCTCTACCTCAACCAACACACAGCATTGTATTAGCCTGTACTGTATGTGCTTATGCTGTAACCAACTCTTCTATCATTGCCCTGCAATACGTTTCAACTCCCTCAACCAACACAGAAAGCATTGTTTCCCTCCTTTCCTGATAGCTTGTCTTTCAGTTTACTATCCCTTTCTCCCACTCTTTCTCTCTCCCACTCTTCCTCTCTCCCTTTCTCCCACTATCCCTTTCTCCCACTCTTTCTCTCTCCCACTCTTCCTCTCTCCCTTTCTCCCACTATCCCTTTCTCCCACTCTTTCTCCCTCCCTCCCTCCCTCTCCCTTTATTTTTGTTGACAATAAACCAAAACATACATAGACAAAAACAATAGACAACTTAACATTTGCATACATTTCCACAAACATTAATGACTTCACACTTGCTCAGACCCACGTTACCACCGTATCCACACCCAATTTTGTTTTTAATGCTTGTAAGACTCTGTCCCATATCACTTCAAATTGTGTTATGTTGTTTCTGTCTGTAGCCAGATATTTTATTATAGTATAGTATTTGATTCTTCCATTCTCTTAACGTTAGAGTATCATTTGACTTTATTTAGATTTATTTGATTTATTAGGATCCCCATTAGCCG
Organism: Coregonus clupeaformis; assembly: GCF_020615455.1. Taxonomy (NCBI): domain Eukaryota; kingdom Metazoa; phylum Chordata; class Actinopteri; order Salmoniformes; family Salmonidae; genus Coregonus; species Coregonus clupeaformis. The sequence goes on from NC_059197.1 coordinate 38,896,091, forward strand.
ACGCTAATGGCGACAGCTAGCCTTACTGGGGTCTGACACATAATGAAAAAACATTACAGACAAAATACTTTACAATTTACATACATTTAAAAACATGAACATGTAGTGTGTGTGTGTGTGTGTGCATCTATCAGTTACACATACATGTCAGTACATACACACAACAAGTAGGTCACATGGGGGAGAGGCGTTGTACCGTGAGATGTTGCTTTATTTGTTTTTTGAAACCAGGTTAGCTGTTCACTTGCACTATATAAGATGGAAGGGAGTTCCATGCACTCATGGCTCTGTATAATACTGTACGTTTCCTTGAATTTGTTCTGGACCTGGGGACTGTGAAAAGACCCCTGGTGGCATGTCTGGTGGGGTAAGTGTGTGTGTCAGTGCTGTGTGTAAGTTGACTATGCAAACAATTTGGAATTTCCAACACATTGTTTTTTATAAAAACAACAAGTGATGCAGTCAGTCTTTCCTCAACTCTTAGCCAAGAGAGACTGGCATGCATAGTATTCCTATTAGCCCTCTGATTACAATGAAGAGCAAGACATGCCGCTCTGCTCTGGGCAAGGTGCAGCTTAACTATACTGAGCAAAAATATAAACGCAACATGCAACAATTTCAAAAATTAGTTACAATTCATATAAGGAAATCAGTCAATTGAAATAAATAAATTAGGCCCTAAACTATGGATTTCACATGACTGGGCAGGGGCGCAGCCATGGGTGGGCCTGGGAGGGCATAGGCCCACCCACTTGGGAGCTAGGTTCACCCATTGGGGAGCCAGGCCCAGCCAATCAGAATGAGTTTTTCCCCACAAATTGAATTTATTACAGACAGAAATACTCCTCAGTTTTATCAGCTGTCAGGGTGGCTGGTCTCAGACGATCCTGCAGGTGAAGAATCCGGATGTGGAGGTCCTGGGCTGGTGTGGTTACACATGGTCTGCGCTTGCGAGGCCGGTTGGACGTACTGCCAAATTCTCTAAAACGATGTTGGAGGCGGCTTATGGTAGTGAAATAAACATTCAATTATCTGGCAACAGCTCTGGTGGACATTCCTGCAGTCAGCATGCCAATTGCACACTCCATCAAAACTTGAGGCTTCTGTGGTATTGTGTTGTGTGACAAAACTGCACATTATAGAGTGGCCTTTTATTATCCCCAGCACAAGGTGCACCTGTGTAATGATCATGCTGTTTAATTAGCTCCTTGATATGCCACACCTGTCAGGTGGGTGGATTATCTTGGCAAAGGAGGAATGCTCACTAAAAGGGATGTAAACAAATTTTTAGAACATTTTAGAGAAATAAGGTTTTTGTGTGTCAGGAACATTTCTAGGATATTTTAATTCAGCTCATGAAACATGGGACCAACACATTACATGTTGCATTTATATTTTTGTTCAGTGTAAGTCTTTCTTTGCAGCACTTGAACATATGACTGGACATTAATCAAGATAAGATACAACTAGAGCCTGCAGGACTTGCTTTGTGGAGTGTGGTGTCAAAAAAGCAGAGTATCTCTTTATTATCGACAGACCTCTCCCCATCTTTACAACCATTGAATCTATATGTTTTGACCATGACAGTTTACAATCTAAGGTAACAACAAGTAATTTAGTCTCCTCAACTTGTTCAATAGCCACACCTTTCATTAGCAGATTCAGCTGAGATCTAGAACTTAAGGAATGATTTGTACCAAATACAATGCTCTTAGTTTTAGAGATGTTCAGGACCAGTTTATTACTGGCCACCCATTCCAAAACAGACTGCAACTCTTTGTTAAGGGTTTCAGTGACTTCATTAGCTGTGGTTGCTGATGTGTATATGGTTGAATCAGCAGCATACATGGACACACATGCTTTGTTTAAAGCCATAACATATACGTTTTCTCAACAGGTTATGGTCAATAATATCAAAGGCTGCACTGAAATGTAACAGGACAGCGCCCACAATCTTCTTATTATCATTTTCTTTCAACCAATCATCAGTCATTTGTGTCAGTGCAGTACATGTTGAGTGCCCTTCTCTATAAGCATGCTGAAAGTCTGTTGTTAATTTGGTTACAGATAAATAGCATTGTATTTGGTCAAACACCATTTTTTCCAACAGTTTGCTAAGAGCTGGCAGCAAGCTGATAGGTCTGCTGTTAGAACCAGTAAAGGCCACTTCACCACTCTTGGGTAGCGTAATGACTTTGGCTTCCCTCCAGGCCTGAGGACAAAGACTTTCCACTAGGCTCAGATTAAAGGTATGACAGATAGGAGTGGTTATAGAGTCAGCTACCATCCTCAGTAGCTTCCCATCTAAGTTGTCAAAGCCAGGAGGTTTGTCATTATTGATCGATAACAATAATTTGTCCACCTCTCCCACACTAACTTTACAAAATTCTAACTTACAATGCTTTTCTTTCATTATAATTTTTTTATGCATGAGTTCGATGGCTCACTGTTCGTTTTTGGCATTTCCTGCCTAAGTTTGCCCACTTTGCCAATAAAGTAATCATTAAAATAATTGGCTACATCAAATGGTTTTGTGATGAATAAGTCATCTGATTCGATGGAAAATGGAGATGAATTTGTCTTTCTGCCCATAATTTCATTTAAAGTACTCAAACGTTTTTGTTCCATCATGCTTTATATAATTGATCTTGGCTTCATAATAAATTACTTCCAGTATATGAGAGCAGAGCAGGGCAGGATATGAGATATGAGTATTACCCATATCATTGGAATTACCTACTTGTCACAGTAAGATCTTAGAAAATCCCTGGTTCTCATCTTTCAGTTTAAACTGAATGGTGTAATGAAAGCCCCTTATATGTCCCACTACAGAATATGTTGTGTTCTGACCTCTTGGATCTCTGGTTCTTCCATGGAGGCTGGGTCAGTAACAGAACCTATGATCCTGACGTGTTGCTGCTGACGTGCTAATCCTGACGTGTTGTAAGAAGAGTCAGGCAGTCATGCTATGTACAGTGCATTCGGAAAGAATTCAGACCCCTTGACTTTTTCCACATTTTGTTACGTTACATCCTTATTCTAAAATGGATGAAATAATTTCCCCCCCCCTCAATCTACACATAATACCCCATCATGACAAAGCAAAAACAGGCTTTTAGAAATTTTGTTTGCAAATTAATAAACAAACAAAAAACGGAAATATCACATTTACATAAGTATTTCTCCCATTATTCTCTGCAGATCCTCTCAAGCTCTGTCAGGTTGGATGGGGAGTGTTGCTGCACAGCTATTTTCAGATCTCTCCAGAGATGTTTGACCGGGTTCAAGTCCGGGCTCTGGCTGGGCCACTCAAGGACATTCAGAGACTTGTCCCGAAGCCACTCCTGCGTTGTCTTGGCTGTGTGCTAAGGGTCGTTGTCCTGTTGGAAGGTGAATCTTCGCCCCAGTCTGAGGTCCTGAGTGCTCTGGAGCAAGTTTTCATCAAGGATCTCTCTCTACTTTGCGCCATTCATCTTTCCCTCGATCCTGACTAGTCTCCCAGTCCCTGCCGCTGAAAAACATCTCCACAGCATGATGCTGCCACCACCATGCTTCACTGTAGGGATGGTGCCAGGTTTCCTCCAGACGTGACGCTTGGCATTCAGGCCAAAGAGTTCAATCTTGGTTTCATCAGACCAAAGAATCTTGTTTCTCATGGTCTGAGAGTCCTTTAGGTGACTTTTGGCAAACTCCAAGTGGGCTGTCATGTGCCTTTTACTGAGGAGTGGCTTCCGTCTGGCTACTCTACCATAAAGGCCTGTTTGGTGGAATGCTGCAGAGATGATTATCCTTCTGGAAGGTTCTCCCATCGCCACAGAGGAACTCTGGAGCACTATCAGAGTGACCATCAGGTTCACCTCTCTGACCAAGGCCCTTCTCCCCCAACTAGGAAGAGTCCTGGTGGTTCCAAACTTCTTCCATTTAAGAATGATGGAGGCCACTGTGTTCTTGGGAACCTTCAATGCTGCAAAAGGTTTTGGTACCCTTCACCAGATCTTTGCCTCGACACAATCCTGCCTCGGAGCTCTACGGACAATTTCTTCGACCTCATGGCTTTGTTTTTGCTCTGACATGCACTGTCAACTGTGGGACCTTATATAGACAGGTGTATGCCTTTCCAAATCATGTCCAATCAATTGAATTTACCACAGGTGGACTCCAATCAGGTTGTAGAAACATCTCAAGGATGATCATTGGAAACAGGATGCACCTGAGCTCAATTTCGAGTCTCATAGCAAAGGGTCTGAATACTTAATACATTTGCAAAAATGTCTAAAAACCTGTTTTTGCTTTGTCATTATTGGGTATTTTGTGTAGATTGCTGAGGAATAAAATGATATTTAACCTGTACGGGATCGGTGTCCCGTATACGGGACGGTTGAGCTAACGTGCGCTAATAAACATTTACATTTTAGTCATTTAGCAGATGCTCTTATCCAGAGCGACTTACAGTTAGTGAGTGAATATATTATTTTTTTATTTTTCATACTGGCCCCCCGTGGGAATCGAACCCACAACCCTGGCGTTGCAAACGCCATGCTCTACCAACTGAGCTATATCCCTGCCGGCCATTCCCTCCCCTACCCTGGACGACGCTGGGCCAATTGTGCGCCACCCCATGGGTCTCCCGGTCGCAGCCGGCTACGACAGAGCCTGGATTCGAACCAGGATCTCTAGTGGCACAGCTAGCACTGCGATGCAGTGCCTTAGACCACTGCGCCACTCGGGAGGACACTGCGCCACTCGGGAGGCCATGCTAATGTGATTAGCATGACTGTTGTAAGTAACAGCAAACTTTCCAGGACATAGACATGTCTTATTTGGCAGAAAGCTTACATTCTTGTTAATCTAACTGCACTGTCCAATTTACAGTAGCTATTACAGTGGGGGGGAAATACCATGCTATTGTTTGAGGAGAGTGCACAACAACAAAAAACGTATCACGGCAACTGGTTTGATAAATTCACCTCTGAAGGTAAACAATGTACTTACATTCAGTAATCTTGCTCTGATTTGTCATCCTAAGGGTCCCAGAGATAAAATGTAGCATAGTTTGGTTTGATAAAATCAATTTTTATATTCAAATGTAGAAACTGGGTTCTACAGTTTGAACCCCTGCTGTCTCTGGCTCCACACCCACCCCGCCCGGCCATCTAGATGTGTGAAAGCTATTGTGTAAGCTAATGATCCATCATGTATGACATTCATAGGAGTGTGTAAACTTACATTTTGTATTTGTATTTTTTTTTGGGGGGGGGGGGTAGATCAGCTTTAATATTTCAGATAGATTGTAACTTCAATCAATGTAATTGTCTGCATCACTTCCATTCCCCCATATGTTTTTTTTCTCGCAAATAAATAAATATATATATATATATATATATATATATATATATATATACACATACACATATATATATACATACATATACATACACACACATATATATACATACACATATACATACAACCATACACACACACATATCCTTTTTTAAATTATATTTCCCTTCATTACTTTCCAACCCCACCACCCCTTCCCCAATTGGAGCAAACTAGTGAACAACAACGCCTAGGCCTCTACTTCCAGCCCATACAAACTATATACATTTTATGGACACAGTCAAATTCTACAATAATTATATTTTGTTTGTTTTTACTCCTGAACTTCCTCCGATCATTTTCATGCTGTCCATCTGGTTTGCTTCTATATGCCATATTTTTCTAACTGTGCTCTTTCACAAAAGCTCTCAACCTATAACCTATATACTTATTATGGACACAGTATGCTTTACATGAGTTATCTTGTTGTTATTAGTTGTTGTTATTAGTCCCATCCTTCAGCTCCATTCAACACCTCCCATCTATCTCTCAACACCATCCATAATGGATTTCTATTTGCCATATATTTTTCAACTGTACTGTGATGTTTTACAAAAGTTCTGAACCTTTCTATTCTCATTGTTTCCACAGATCGTAAATTGAAAATAAACATTTTTGCTAAAAGTATTATTATATTATTGATCGATTGACTATGACTTTTCAGATCACCCAGTAGTGCTATCTGCAGGGTTAGCTCCAGGTAAATATTGCAATCCTTTAGCCATTCCTGGACCTGTGTCAAAAAACAAGCTACAAATGGACAGTACCAAAACAAATGATCTAATGATTCTGTCTCTTCGCAGCAAAATCTGCAGAGCTGGGAAGATTGTATCCCCCATATAAAGAACATTCTATTGGTAGCAAGAATTTTATATAATAATTTAAATTGAAACATTTGCCATTGAATCGGTACGTCAAAAATCTCTTCCCAACTATTTTGCAATCTATATGGGACGGCTGTCAATCCTTTGGTCTTAAAGGAAACTGGTATACTTTTTTATTTATCACAATTTTGTTTAACCAGTTATATTCTTTAATGCAAGGCTGACAGACAAGTTCCTTACTTTTTCCCCCTTCCACTTTCCTTTTCTATTTTTGCAGTAATGCTGCAATTATTTGGTTGTAATTTTGGGTAGAGCAGACATTTCCATATGTTTTTGTTAGCTGCATGTGCGACATAACTCCACCAGTCCTACCGATAATATCATTTACGAAGATTATACCTTTTTTAAACATTTTGTCAAAGAAAATGTTTTTTTATCAATTAGTATATTTGAGTTTAACCACAACATTTGTTGCATTATTTGTTCTGTCGTTTCTGGAGGATTAAATTGAAATTGCAACTAACTTTCTATGGCTTGTTTTAGAAATAGTGATATTTGGGAGATTATTTCCTTTTCAAATAACTTAAAGTGAGAGGTTGTAATCTGAATAAAGGGAAAAAGGCCATTCTTGAACATTGGGTGAGACAATCTTACTAATTTGCTAGAGAACCAGTTCGGATTTAAGTATAACTTTTGTATGACTGAAGCTTTTAGTGATAGGTCTAATGCTTTAATATTTAATCATTTCTGTCCTCCGAATTCATATTCATTATATAAATAGGCCCGTTTAATTTTGTCTGGCTTGCCGTTCCAAATAAAATGGAATATTTTTTTCTCATATAATTTAAAAAACTGTTCGCTAGGCGTAGGCAAGACCATAAGCAAATAGGTAAACTGGGATAATACTAAAGAGTTAATCAGGGTGATTTTTCCACAAATTGACAGGTATTTACCTTTCCATGGTAGCAAGATCTTATCTATTTTTGCTAACTTTCTAGACTTCTGAGATCATTTATTTCATTTGGGATATGTATTCCGAGTATATCCACATCACCATCAGACCATTTTATTGGTAAACTACATGGTAATGTAAAATTTTTATTTTTTTGTGATCCAATACGTAATATAGTACATTTATCATAATTTGGTTGTAATCCAGAGAGGTTAGAAAATGTATCTAGATCCTCTATGAGGCTGTGGAGGGATTCAAGTTGTGGATTTAAAAGAAAACATGTATCATCAGCGTACAATTTGTTTTTAAGCCCTGGATTTCTAATCCCTTGATATTATTGTTGGATATGATTTTAATAGTTAACATCTCGACGGCAATAATAAATAGATATGCCGATAGTGGACAACCTTGTTTCACTCCTCTTGACAGTTTTTTCATAGTGTCACGGTTTCGGCCGAGGCTGCTCCTCCTCCTGGTTCGGGCAGGCTTCGGCGATCGCCGTCCCCGGAGTACTAGCTGCCACCGCTCTATGTTTCGTCATTCGATTGCTTTTGTCTGTCTGTATCACCTGTGTCCATTTGTGTGTTGATTGCGTGTCTTATAAGTTCCTTGTTTTGTTCTAGTATGATTGTGTGTTGTTAATTACTGCCACAGTGTCGGAGCTACGTCTTTGCTCCCTGTTTGTTTTGTGTTTTAGTGTTTACGCGTGTGCGTAATTCTCCCTCGCCTCTTTGTGTTTTTGAGGTCGGAGGTTTTCCTATTATACTGTGGACTATTAAATACTGTTGGACTTAACCTCAGTGTCCTGCGCCTGACTCCTCCACCACATCCACATCGGTTTAGTGACAGAACAACACACCACCATGGAGTCAGCAGGAACAGCGGCGGCACCCGAATCCCTGGAGGACCGGATCAACTACCAGGACACCATGATCCGGCAACTCGGGGCCGCCATGGAAGAGGTGTCCAACACTCTGCGCCGATTGGTGAATCGAGAGGGGCCCACGCACTCTTACAACATCCCATCACCAACGGCCAGTCCTCCTCTCTCAGCACCGGAACCCAGTGGCATTCGGCTCTCGCTCCCGAGGGCATATGACGGTTCTGCAGCCGGATGTCAGGGATTCCTCCTGCAGGTGGAACTTTACCTTGCCACCATACACCCGGCGCCCTTGGGATACGAGAGCGTCTCCGCCCTCATCTCCTGTCTATCCGGCAAGGCATTGGAGTGGCACAACGCCGAATGGAGGGGAATAGACGCCGCAACCATCACCTACGCGGAGTTCTCCCGCCGCTTCAGGGCTGTCTTCGATCATCCACCTGAGGGGAAAGCGGCGGGAGAGCGTCTATTCCACCTCCGACAGGGGAAGAGGAGCGCACAGGAGTTCGCACTGGAGTTCCGGACACTAGCGGCGGATGCGGGGTGGAATGAGAGGGCCCTCATCGACCACTACCGGTGTAGCCTACGAGAGGACGTTCGTCGTGAGCTGGCCTGCAGGGACACCAACCTGTCGTTCGACCAGTTAGTGGACATTTCCATCCGTCTAGACACCCTGCTGGCTACCCGCGGACGTCCCCGAGTGGGGGTCGTCCATTCCACCCTCCAGCACCTCCGAGCCGATTCCCATGGAGCTCGGGGTGCTGGCGCTAGAGAGAGGAGGAGAGGGAACCCGAGGGGGGCCATCCCCTGCACCACCTGTGGTCGTGGAGGACACACCGCGGCCAGGTGCTGGGGAGGGTCTCCTGGGAGAGGTGACAACAGGCCACGCACTTGGGAGTCATTTCAGGTGAGTAGGCGCCCACTTACCCAGAGCTTTCTGTTGGTCACATGAGTATTCCTGTGAGATTTCCACAGGTGGCACCTCATTCCCAGCATAAGGCGCTAGTAGATTCAGGCGCAGCTGGGAACTTTATTGATCGGGCATTTTGTGGTAGGTTAGGAATTCCCCTTCGGCCGGTAGAAGCTCCATTTCCTGTCCACGCATTAGACAGCCGGCCGTTGGGGGTCGGGTCTGATCAGGGATGTCACAGCACCACTGACGATGACGACGCAGGGGGTCATGAGGAGATCATTCAGTTTTATCTGATTGACTCTCCCTGCGTACCCGTGGTGTTGGGCCTTCCCTGGTTAAGCACCCATGATCCTACCATAGCGTGGCAACAGAGGGCTCTTATGGAGTGGTCTGCCCAGTGTGTAGGGAGATGTCTAGGTGTTTCCGTAGGGGCGACCTCGGTAGAGAGTCCGAACCAAGTGCCCGCACTGCGCATTCCCCCTGAGTATGAGGATTTAGCACTCGTGTTTAGCAAATCGAGGGCAACACGGCTACCTCCTCATAGACAAGGGGACTGTGCGATAAATCTCCAGACAGGAGCAGCTCTTCCCCGAGTCGTGTGTATCCCCTGTCTCAAGAGGAAACAGCGGCTATGGAGACTTACATAGCTCGAGTCCTTGGCACAGGGATACATATGGTCCTCCACTTCCCGGTCTCCTCGAGTTTCTTCTTTGTGAAGAAGAAGGACGGGGGATTGCGCCCGTGTATTGATTACCGTAGTCTCAATCAGATCACAGTTAAATACAGTTACCCACTTCCACTGATTGCGGCGATGACGGAGTCATTACGCGGAGCGCGGTTCTTCACAAAGTTGGATCTCAGGAGCGCGTACAATCTGGTGCGCATTAGGGAGGGGGATGAATGGAAAACAGCATTTAGCACCACCTCGGGTCATTACGAGTATCTCGTCATGCCATACGGGTTAATGAATGCTCCTTCAGTCTTCCAATCCTTTGTTGACGGAGATTTTCCGGGACATGCATGGGCAGGGTGTAGTAGTCTACATCGACGACATCCTAGTGTATTCTTCTACACGAGCCGAGCATGTAGCCCAGGTGCGCCGAGTGTTGAGAAGACTGTTGGAGCATGACTTGTATGTCAAGGCAGAGAAATGCCTGTTCTTCCAGGAGTCCGTCTCCTTTTTGGGTTATCGGTTGTCCGCGTCTGGCGTGGAGATTGAGGTAGACCGGGTATCGGCCGTGCGTAATTGGCAAACTCCAACCACTGTAAAAGAGGTGCAGCAGTTCTTGGGTTTTGCTAATTACTACCGGAGGTTTATTCGGGGGTTTTGGACAGGTTGCAGCTCCCATTACGTCCCTGCTAAAGGGGGGTCCGGTTCGTTTGCAGTGGTCGGCTGAGGCGGACAGGGCATTTGTCAAACTAAAGAACCTGTTCACCTCGGCTCCTGTGCTGGCGCATCCGGATCCCTCTTTACCATTCCAAGTAGAGGTAGACGCGTCCGAGACCGGTATTGGGGCAGTTCTGTCACAACGGTCCGGCACGCCACCTAAACTCCGCCCCTGTGCGTTCTACTCCAAGAAGCTCAGCTCGGCGGAGCGTAACTATGATGTTGGGGACAGGGAGCTGTTAGCCGTAGTCCAGGCCCTAAAGGTGTGGAGGCATTGGCTTGAGGGGGCTCAACACCCTTTCCTCATTCTGACTGATCACCGTAACCTGGAGTACATCCGGGCAGCTAGGAGATTGAACCCTCGTCAGGCTAGGTGGAACATGTTCCTAACCCGGTTCGCTTTTTAAGATCACATACATCCCTGGGTCCCAGAATGGTAAGGCAGACGCCCTGTCCCGGCGGTATGACACAGAGGAGAGGTCCAACGAGCCTACTTCCATATTGCCGGAGTCTTGTTTGGTGGCTCCGGTGGTATGGGAGGTCGATGCGGAAATCGAGCGGGCACTGCGTACCGACCCTACTCCCCCCGAGTGTCCTGTGGGGCGGACGTACGTTCCGCTCGAGATTCGTGATCGACTGATTTATTGGGCTCATACATCACCCTCCTCTGGACATCCAGGTATTGGCCGGACCGTGCACTGTCTTAGCATGAAATACTGGTGGCCAACGTTAGCTAGGGATGTGAGGGTTTATGTCTCCTCCTGCTCGGTGTGTGCCCAGTGTAAGGCGCCTAGACATTTGCCCAGGGGTAAGCTACATCCCCTGCCCGTTCCACAACGACCATGGTCCCACCTATCGGTGGATTTCGTAACCGATCTTCCCCCCTCCCAGGGGAAATACCACCATTTTGGTCGTTGTGGATCGGTTTTCCAAGGCCTGTCGTCTCCTTCCCATGCCGGGTCTCCCTACTGCCCTACAAACCGCTGAGGCCCTATTTACCCATGTTTTCCGGCACTATGGGGTCCCCAAGGATATAGTGTCTGACCGAGGTCCCCAGTTCACCTCCAGAGTTTGGGGGGCGTTCATGGAACGGTTGGGGGTCTCGGTAAGCCTTACCTCGGGGTACCACCCAGAGAGCAATGGGCAGGTGGAACGTGTCAACCAGGATGTGGGTAGGTTTTTGAGGTCCTATTGCCGGGACCGGCCGGAGGAGTGGTCTAGGTTCATCCCCTGGGCAGAGATGGCCCAGAACTCTCTCCGCCACTCCTCCACCAATTTAACACCTTTCCAGTGTGTTTTAGGTTATCAGCCGGTCCTGGCACCATGGCACGAGAGCCAGATCGAGGCCCCTGTGGTGGACGAGTGGATTCGGCGCTCGGAGGAGACGTGGGACGCTGCCCATGTCCATCTGCAGCGTGCCATCCGTCAACAAAAGGCGAGCGCCGACCGCCACCGCAGTGAGGGACCGGTGTACGCACCGGGAGATCGAGTCTGGCTCTCGACTCGAAACCTGCCCCTCCGCCTGCCCTGCCGGAAGCTGGGTCGGCGGTTTGTGGGGCCCTTCAAAGTCCTGAGAAGATTGAACGAGGTGTGTTACAGGTTACAACTGCCTATAGAGTATAAAAAGATTAACCCCTCGTTCCATGTGTCTCTTCTCAGGCCGGTGGTAGCTGGCCCACTCCAAGAAGATGAGATAGGAGAGACCCCTCCGCCCCCTTTGGACATCGAGGGGCCCCGGCGTACAGGGTCCGGACCATCTTGGACTCGAGGCGCCGGATGAGTGGTCTCCAGTATCTCGTGGAGTGGGAGGGGTACGGTCCGGAGGAACGGTGCTGGGTGCCCAGGAGGGACATACTCGATCCATCCCTCCTGACTGAGTTTCACCATGGGCATCCCACGCGCCCGGGTCCGCGTCCTCCTGGCCGTCCCCGAGGCCGGGGTCGGCGCACGGCTGGAGCCGCGCGTCAAGGGGGGGGTACTGTCACGGTTTCGGCCGAGGCTGCTCCTCCTCCTGGTTCGGGCAGGCTTCGGTGATCGCCGTCCCCGGAGTACTAGCTGCCACCGCTCTATGTTTCGTCATTCGATTGCTTTTGTCTGTCTGTATCACCTGTGTCCATTTGTGTGTTGATTGCGTGTCTTATAAGTTCCTTGTTTTGTTCTAGTATGATTGTGTGTTGTTAATTACTGCCACAGTGTCGGAGCTACGTCTTTGCTCCCTGTTTGTTTTGTGTTTTAGTGTTTACGCGTGTGCATAATTCTCCCTCGCCTCTTTGTGTTTTTGAGGTCGGAGGTTTTCCTATTATACTGTGGACTATTAAATACTGTTGGACTTAACCTCAGTGTCCTGCGCCTGACTCCTCCACCACATCCACATCGGTTTAGTGACACATAGTGTTCTATTGTTTCCAGTACTTGCCTTATATTATCTCCAATGTATCGCCCATGTAAAAAATCTGTGATTAGAATGAATAATGTCCGACAATACCTTTTTAATTCTATGCGCTATACATTTTGCTAGAATTTTTGCATCACATCACTGAAGTGTAAGGGGCCTCCAATTTTTTTTATGGACTGGATCTTTATATTTTCCACTTGTATCCTGTTTCAGTAATAATTAAATCAGTCCTTCTTCTTGAGTGTCTGATAATCTACCATTTACATAGGAGTGGTTAAAACATGCTAATAACGGTCCTCTGAGTATATCAAAAAAGGTTTGGTATACCTCGACTGGTATGCCATCCAACCCTGGAGTTTTCCCGGACTTAAAGTCTTTAATTGCATCCAGAAGTTCCTCCTCTGTAATTTCACCTTCACATGAGTCTTTCTGTATGGCTGTTAATTTTACATTATCAATAGAAAAAAAATCTCTACAATTTGCTTCAGTTAGAGGAGATGGAGGTGACTGAAACAAAAACATATGCTTAAAGTACTTTGTTTCCTCCTTCAAAATATCATTTGGTGAATCATGGGTGACTCCATCATTTGTAACCAGTTTCAATAAATTATTTTTGGTAGCATACTTATGTTGAAAATTAAAAAAGAATTTGGTGCATTTTTCCCCATATTCCATCCAGTTTGCTTTATTTTAATAATATATTACACTTGATCTTTCTTGAATAGGTTTCTCCATTTATTTTTGTTTTTCCTCTAATTTATTCTGAGCCTCTATGTTACAGTTTTTATTGCTATCTATCTGTTCTGTTAGACCTTCTATTTCGTTTGTTAGTGTGGACTCTTTTGACCTAAATTGCTTTTGTTTTCGAGATGAGTACTGAATTGCATGGCCTCTAAAGGCACATTTAAAGGTGTCCCATACAATAAGGGGATTTGCTGTACCTACAGTGAGGAAAAAATGTATTTAGTCAGCCACCAATTGTGCAAGTTCTCCCACTTAAAAAGATGAGAGAGGCCTGTAATTTTCATCATAGGTACACGTCAACTATGACAGACAAATTGAGAATTTTTTTTCCAGAAAATCACATTGTAGGATTTTTTATGAATTTATTTGCAAATTATGGTGGAAAACAAGCAAGATTTCTGGCTCTCACAGACCTGTAACTTCTTCTTTAAGAGGCTCCTCTGTCCTCCACTCGTTACCTGTATTAATGGCACCTGTTTCAACTTGTTATCAGTATAAAAGACACCTGTCCACAACCTCAAACAGTCACACTCCAAACTCCACTATGGCCAAGACCAAAGAGCTGTCAAAGGACACCAGAAACACAATTGTAGACCTGCACCAGGCTGGGAAGACTGAATCTGCAATAGGTAAGCAGCTTGGTTTGAAGAAATCAACTGTGGGAGCAATTATTAGGAAATGGAAGACATACAAGACCACTGATAATCTCCCTCGATCTGTTGCCTTGGCCGTGTGTTTTGGGTCATTGTCATGCTGGAATACCCATCTATGACCCATTTTCAATGCCCTGGCTGAGGGAAGGAGGTTCTCACCCAAGATTTGACGGTACATGGCCCCGTCCATCGTCCCTTTGATGCGGTGAAGTTGTCCTGTCCCCTTATCAGAAAAAACCCCCAAAGCATAATGTTTCCACCTCCATGTTTGACGGTGGGGATGGTGTTCTTGGGGTCATAGGCAGCATTCCTCCTCCTCCAAACACGGCGAGTTGATTTGATGCCAAAGAGCTCGATTTTGGTCTCATCTGACCACAACACTTTCACCCAGTTCTCCTCTGAATCATTCAGATGTTCATTGGCAAACTTCAAACGGGCCTGTATATGTGCTTTCTTGAGCAGGGGGACCTTGCGGGCGCTGCAGGATTTCAGTCCTTCACGGATTGTTTTCTTGGTGACTATGGTCCCAGCTGCCTTGAGATCATTGACAAGATCCTCCCGTGTAGTTCTGGGCTGATTCCTCACCGTTCTCATGATCATTACAACTCCACGAGGTGAGATCTTGCATGGAGCCCCAGGCCGAGGGATATTGACAGTTATTTTGTGTTTCTTCCATTTGCGAATAATCGCACCAACTGTTGTCACCTTCTCACCAAGCTGCTTGGCGCTAGTCTTGTAGCCCATTCCAGCCTTGTGTAGGTCTACAATCTTGTCCCTGACATCCTTGGAGAGCTCTTTGGTCTTGGCCATGGTGGAGAGTTTGGAATCTGATTGATTGATTGCTTCTGTGGACAGGTGTCTTTTATACAGGTAACAAGATGAGATTAGGAGCACTCCCTTTAAGAGTGTGCTCCTAATCTCAGCTCGTTACCTGTATAAAAGACACCTGGGAGCCAGAAATCTTTCTGATTGAGAGGGGGTCAAATACTTATTTCCCTCATTAAAATGCAAATCAATTTATAACATTATTGACATGCATCTTTCTGGATTTTTGTTGTTGTTATTCTGTCTCTCACTGTTCAAATAAACCTACCATTAAAATTATAGACTGATCATTTCTTTGTCAGTGGGCAAACGTACAAAATCAGCAGGGGATCAAATACTTTTTTCCCTCACTGTAACTTATTTTCCATCATTATCGATTAATATGCGTAATAATGTCGGCAGTTCATGCATAGGATTTTAACCTATAACCCGGATTGCCATTGTATTACATTACATTTTTGACAAGCAATTATTATTTTAGCAAACAATTATTGTGGTTTATCCTATATTCTCCCTAACATCCTTACCCCCTTGCAACAGATGTGGGATAAACACACACGTACAAACTCTAACACACTCAGCCCCTTTCCTCCACAATCAACCATAAGATCAGATGCTCAACGGTTGTTACATTCCAGAGCCCAACTCAAGAAAGGACCTGATTTACGAATGAATGTACAGTTACAGCTGTTTGAGAAAGCATGCAAGATTGAGCAAAAATTGACAACAATGTGAGATTTGATTAATCTATTTAATCTATGTCAAGTCCTAGGTGATGGAGATCAGATCCACCCTCTTCACCTGAGACACAAACACTCTGGTACCCCATTGTAACCATTTTCCCCAAGCATCTCTGTGCAGTCAGACCATTGATTATTTTGTGCCACTTGGGCCACAATAATAAGCCCCCTCTCTGATTGTCTGAGTGTGACCCGCTCCCCATGGGTTACTGCAGCCAGTGTTGCCAGCACTGCCACTACCTGGGTGGGGGTACCCCACCGGAATCCCCACCGGCTAGGTACAAGGTCGTCAAGGTTCTCATTAGCAGCTTTGAGAATTTCCTTGTATATTATGCTCTCCCATCAGGGGGCTCTGGCTTTGTAGGACCAACCCTGCCAGGCAGGCTCAGAATCTTGAGGGGGCGATGCTGCTCAAGTAGGTCTCTGACCGCATTTATTTTTGCATATAGGCAACTCACAGCAGGTCCATAAAACAGATGGGGACTTCTCTTTGGTGTATGGGTCACTCAGGTGGGTGTCTAGGATATAGGGTTGGGGATAGTTCCATCATGATAGGACAATAAAAAAATTGATTAGATGTATACTATATTTTAAAATGTATATCCCTCATCTGCACAAAATTGAAAGCTCTCTCTCACAACCCCTGCTCACAGACACACGTTGGTTCTGGGATATGCAACCATTTCCTTTCTCACTCGCTTAACGCACACTTATTCAAACACAAAAACGCACACACACCTTCCATCACAATTCATCCACACATACCCACATACTGTGCCTTCTATGTCTTCTGTCTGCTATGTTTTTATCTCCACTATGTTGATTGAGTACATGTGTTCTAATTAGTTGTATTTGAAGATTTATTATTTTGCTTGTTATCTTTTCTTGTAATACCGTTTTATCCTTTTATAAAATACTATACATACTATAAATGTTCTTTATTATTACAATCCCTACCATGGCTAGTATTGGATGCTCCATTATTCGACTCCTCTATTAGAACTTTCAGAATAACCATGGAGTAGTCTTTGTGTCGAGGAACATTTGGTTGTCAATATACAGTTTATCGACAACGAGAGCAACACGCTTCCCTTTTAATCCATTTTCCTTGAAGATTGGGTACAGAACTTTCTGTAATCTCCTTCGGGAACTGATCATTCATTCCTATTTTGGTGCCAGCAAGTCTTTTACCTAGGCTTTTAACCATTACTTTATCCTT
>NC_059197.1:41460504-41465504 GCF_020615455.1 Coregonus clupeaformis
TCCAGGACTCTTGCCTTATACCACTAACCCACTTCTCCTACCTCTCCCCTCACATCCTCCTCATCCTTACCTCTTTTCTTCCTCCCTACCCTTCTTTGGTCATTCCTTCCTCTTCTCTGCTTGACAGAAGACCCAGTGTAAGACCCACGTGTTGCTGCTGGTGATGCATGGTGGGAACATCCTGGATACGGCAGGGGCAGACCCTGGCACCAAGGCTGGCGATGCCACCACGCTGTCCTCCGTGCTGGAGAAGGTGGCTCTGGCAC
The DNA here is from genome assembly GCF_020615455.1 of Coregonus clupeaformis. Classification (NCBI taxonomy): domain Eukaryota; kingdom Metazoa; phylum Chordata; class Actinopteri; order Salmoniformes; family Salmonidae; genus Coregonus; species Coregonus clupeaformis. Next base: position 41,460,771 of record NC_059197.1, read on the forward strand.
ACTTCCAGGCCGCCGCAGAACATGTGATGATCAAGCTAGTGGCCTGCCCGGCTGTGTGCGCCGAGGCCTTCTCCCTCGTCTCCAAGTGAGTCAATCACACGACACGTCAAGGGGGGGAAAAATATTGACATTCTTAACATTTGTTTTATTTTTCTGATTATAATGTATGCTTTCTGTTTGGCATTGAAGAGCAGTTTGTATTGGCCTTTCATCCATTTCAGATTGCCTCAGCGCTGCCTCCCGTCACTGAGCTGCATAGCTGAAGCACAGTGGAGAGTCATGATGGCTTTAAAGCAATAATAGGTTGTGATATGTGGGCTCTATTTGATAGCATTTCTATTGAGGTGAATTCACCACCCAGCAGCGATTTGCCAGCGATTTAGTCTGACAGTCAGAATGACACTACACCGTTTAGGCATGTTTGTCATTTTTAAGGAGGCATGACAGAAAACCCAAGTGACCATTTCCAGTTCACACAAATCGGTCTCGGGAGTCAAATGTGTCAACAGTGACGTTGGGCCAGAGATACCAGCCTGCAAATTCTGTTGAAGGTTAAATTGGAAAATATATCGAGCATGCAGCCTTAAAACAGATGTTGGGATGTTAATTAGCATGCCAATGATATTTCCCAGCCTTTCGTGGCATGTGGAATATCAAACTCATAACAATTTTTTCCTGCTCACTGTTTTTAATTGATCTCCCCTCGAAGCCGCCTGAAGACACTAGCTCTATTCAGCGAACAGAGAAAGAAAGATGAAACTGAATGCCAGAGTGACTTGAAATGACTGGTTTGAATTGCATTAGTGTTCCGGTGCTATTTGGGTGTCGTTGTGGAAAGGAAAATGATTTTTAATGACTCACTATGATCTTTACCTAATTAAAGGCTGTTGTTTATTATTGGGCTCCTGTGCCTTTATCGGGTTGTGGAGTAGAGGGAACTGAATTGAAGATGAGACGTTTGAGGTAGCAGTTTCCTCCAGAATAAGCTGCTGCCCGCATGTCAATGTTGCCCCATTTAATAAATAATCTACAGTTACAGTAGTTACTGTAGCTGGCTGCTTTGAAAGCAGATGATGATGGCTGCCTGCAAGTCTTCAATAACACATGAGCTTTAAGAGGCTTTCACTCTCTTTGGATCCTCTTGTTCTTCTTTAAATCACCTCCGTTAAGTAATGAAGACCTTAGGGAGATGAAAACCAGAGGACTTTGTAGACTATCTTAAGTTTTTCCCCTGTTTTGAGGAGGAGGCCGAAGCAGCATCTCTCTGTTCTGTTTGGGCGATTGTAGGCAGTATGTGTCAGGCTGCTGGCTGTGCAGAGACTAATCTTTTCATGTCATATATAAAGCTGCCAGTCTTTCCAGGGGGAATCTTGTCAGACATATGCACAAATTTTTTTCAGCTCCCTACTCCATATATTGTCTTTGGTAGAATGTCCCTTTGTTTTGCACAGATCTTTTCCAATGATATGCCAGTGAGAATGTCTGTGTCTATATTTCCACTAATTAGTACGTATGTGTGGACTGGGAGCCGGGAGACTGGGTTCTGAGGCTGCGTCCCAATTAACACCTTATTCCCCACATAGTGCACAACTTTTGATCAGTAGGGAATAGGGTACTGTTTGGGACGCACCCTGAGTCTTCCGTCCGCCTGTCTGTCTGGTGCGGTGATTGGCGTTGGTGAGAGACAGTGACTGGAAGTGAGAGCTTAAATAGATGTGAGGGCTGTAGTTTTGCCTCAGCAGCAGTCTTGACATCTTCCTGCCTGCCTCCCTGCACGGCACGGCAATGGCCAGGGAAGGAACAACATCCCTTGGGACTCCCGTGTGTGTGTGTGTGAGTTATTGCCACATTTCTCAATTGCTGGTCCATGTACACTCTTCAAAAAAAAGGTGCTATCTATACTAAACAAAAATATAAACGCAACATGCAACAATTTCTACGATTTTGCTGAGTTTCAGTTCATATAAGGAAATCAGTCAATTGAAATGAATAAATTAGGCCCTAATCTATCGATTTCACATGACTGGGCAGGGGTGCAGCCATGGGTGGCCTGGAAAGGCATAGGCCCACCCACTTGGGAGCCAGGCCGACCCACTGGGGAGCCAGGCCCAGCCAATCACAATGAGATTTTCCACACAAAAGGTCTTTATTACAGACAGAAATACTCCTCCGCACCCTCCCTCCCTCTCCCCCCTCTGACGATCCCACAGGTGAAGAAGCTGGATGTGGAGGTCCTGGGCTTGCGTGGTTACACGTGGTCTGCGGTTGTGAGGCTGGTTGGACGTACTGCCAAACTCTCTAAAACGACGTTGGAGGCGGCTTATGGTAGAGAAATTAACCTTTAATTATTTGGCAACAGCTCTGGTGGATATTCCTGCAGTCAGCATGCCAATTGCATGCTCCCTCAAAACTTGAGACATTTGTGGCATTGTGTTGTGTAACAAAACTGCGCATTTGAGAGTGGCCTTTTATTGTCCCCAGCACAAAGTGCACATGTGTAATGATCATGCTGTTTAATCAGCTTCTTAATATGCTACACCTGTCAGGTGGATGGATTATCTTGACGAAGGATAAAATGCTCACCAACAGGGATGTAAACAAATTTGTGCACAACATTTGAGATAAATAAACTTTTTGTGCATATGGAACATTTCTGGAATATTTTATTTCAGCTCATGAAACATGGGACCAGCACTTTAAATGTTGCGTTTATATTTTTGTTCAGTGTAGAACCTAAAAGGGTTCTTCAGCTGTCCCCATAAGAGAATACTTTGAATAACCCTTTTTGGTTCCAGTTAGAACCCTTTTGGTTCCAGGTAGAACTCTTTTGGGTTTCATGTAGAACTTTTCCACAGGGTTCTAGATGGAACCCAAAAGGGTTCTACCTGGAACCAAAAAAGGGTTCTCCTATGGGGACAGCCGAAGAACACTTTTGGAACCCTTTTTTCTGAGTGTATTTCTGGGGGGGCACACACAAACACAAATACACGTGTGTGACCGCATAAACACACCCACACACATACACTACTGGTCAAAAGTTTTAGAACACCTACTCATTCCAGGGGTTTTCTTTATTTGTACTATTTTCTACATTGTAGTGAAGTAGTGAAGACATCAAAACTATGAAATAACACATATGGAATCACGTAGTAACCAAAAAAGTGTTCAACAAATCAAAATATATTGTATATTTGAGATTCTTCAAATAGCTACCCTTTGCCTTGATGACAGCTTTGCACACTCTTGGTATTCTCTCAACCAGCTTCATGAGGTAATCACCTGGAATGCATTTCAATTAACAGCTGTGCCTTCTTAAAAGTTAATTTGTGGAATTTCTTTCCCTCTTAATGTGTTTGAGCCAATCAGTTGGGGGGTATACAGAATATAGCCCTATTTGGTAAAAGACCAAGTCCATATTATGGCAAGAACAGCTCAAATAAGCAAAGAGAAACAACAGTCCGTCATTACTTTAAGATATGAAGGTCAGTCAATACGGAACATTTCAATAACTTTTATTTCAAATTACTTTTGGTTCCAACCGCCGTGTCTTTCTGAGACGTGGTGTGGGTGAACGGATAATCTCTGCATGTGTATTTCCCACCGTAAAGCATGGAGGAGGAGGTGTTATGGTGTGGGGGTGCTTTGCTGGTGACACTGCCTGTGATTGATTTAGAATTCAAGGCACACTTAACCAGCATAGCTACCACAGCATTCTGCAGCGATACGCCATCCCATCTGGTTTGGGCTTAGTGGGACTATCATTTGTTTTTCAACAGGGCAATGACCCAACACACCTCCAGGATGTGTAAGGGCTATTTTACCAAGAAGATGAGTGATGGAGTGCTGCATCAGATGACCTGGCCTCCACAATCCCCTGACCTCAACCAAATTGAGATGGTTTGGGATGAGTCGGACCGCAGGGTGAAGGAAAAGCAGCCAACAAGTGCTCAGCATATGTGGGAACTCCTTCAAGACTGTTCAAAATATAAAATATATTTTGATTTGTTTAATACTTTTTTGGTTACTACATGATTCCGTATGTGTTATTTCATAGTTTTGATGTCTTCACTATTATTCTACAATGTAGAAAATAGTAAAAATAAAGAAAAACCCTTGAATGAGGGTGCTGTTCTCTTGGACTGCGTCCCAAATGGCACCCTATTCACTACATAGTGCCCATAGCGTTAAAAGTTGTGCACTATGTAAGGAATAGGGTGCCATTTGGGACACCACCTTAGTGTCTTTGCGAGGCCCATGGTGATCCTGAAAGGCCCTGAGAGCTCATTATGGGCTTTCTCTGCTAATGAAGGGACCAGCCGCCGCTGGCGAGCTGCTAGGTGTCAGGAGTAGAGCTGTAATGAGAGGCTTGAGTGGGGGAACACACACACCCACACAGATACACACGCACACAAACACACAAGTGCTCTCCTGAACACACACACACACACACACACACACACACACATACACAGATACACATGCACACAAACACACAAGTGCTCTCCTGAACACACACACACACAGAAAAGAGGATGTCAACCAGTCAGTCTGACTCCTCACCATCGCACATCCAATTAACAAGTGACAACAAGTAAAGCACCTCAATTTAATTATTTTCCTGCGATACAACACATTTCCTCTGTGACAGTTGAAGATATACAAAACAGTGTCTACAGTTAAACTAATAAACAACTCAATCTCAAGTGATGGCTTAAAATGGCTTTCCTGATGGTG
>NC_059197.1:41468004-41475504 GCF_020615455.1 Coregonus clupeaformis
CTCCTTATGTCTTTCCTTCTGTCTCTCCCTCTGTCTTTCCTTCTGTCTCTCCCTCTGTCTCTCCCTCTCCCTCTGTGTCTCCCTCTCCCTCTGTCTCTGTCTCCCTCTATCTATTTATCTGTCTCTCTCTCTGTCTCTCCCTCTCTCTCTGTCTTTCCCTCTGTCTCACCCTCTCTCTCCCTCTCCTCCTGTCTCTCATTCTGTCTCTGTCTCTCCCTCTCCCTCTGTCTCTCCCTCTCTCTCTGTCTCTACCTCTGTCTCTCCCTCTCCCTGTCTCTCCCTCTTTCTCTCCTTCTGTCTATCCCCCTCCCTGAGTGTTTCCACCTCATTTTGTGGGCAGTGTGCACATCACATAGCCTGTCTTCTCTTGAGAGCCAGGTCTGCCTACGACGGCCTTTCTCAATAGCAAGGCTATGCTCACTGAGTCTGTACATAGTCAAAGCTTTCCTTAAGTTTGGGTCAGTCACAGTGGTCAGGTATTCTGCCACTGTGTACTCTCTGTTTAGGACCAAATAGCATTCTAGTTTGCTCTGTTTTTTTGTTCTTTCCAATGTGTCAAGTAATTCTCTTTTTGTTTTCTCATGATTTGGTTGGGTCTAATTGTGTTGTTGTTGTTGTTGTTGTTGTCCTGGGGCTCTGTGGGGTCTGTTTGTGTTTGTGAACAGAGCCCCAGGACCAGTTTACTTAGGGGACTCTTCTCCAAGTTAATCTCTCTGTAGGTGATGGCTTTGTTATGGAAGGTTTGGGAATCGCTTCCTTTTAAGTGGTTATAGAATTTAACGGCTCTTTTCTGGATTTTGATAATTAGCGGGTATTGGCCTAATTCTGCTCTGCATGCATTATTTGGTGTTTTTCGTTGAACACTGAGGATATTTTTGCAGAATTCTGCATGCAGATTCTCAATTTGGTGTTTGTCCCATTTTGTGAATTCTTGGTTGGTGAGCGGACCTCAGACCTCACAACCATAAAGGGCAATGGGTTCTATAACTGATTCAAGTATTTTTAGCCAGATCCTAATTGGTATGTCAAATTTTATGTTCCTTTTGATGGCATAGAAGGCCCTTCTTGCCTTGTCTCTCAGATCGTTCACAGCTTTGTGGAAGTTACCTGTGGCGCTGATATTTAGGCCGAGGTATGTATAGGTTTTTGTGTGCTCTAGGGCAACGGTGTCTAGATGGAATTTGTATTTGTGGTCCTGGCAACTGGACCTTTTTTGGAACACCATTATTTTTGTCTTACTGAGATTTACTGTCAGGGCCCAGGTCTGACAGAATCTGTGCAGAAGATCTAGGTGATGCTGTAGGCCCTCCTTGGTTGGTGACAGAAGCACCAGATCATCAGCAAACAGTAGACATTTGACTTCAGATTCTAGTAGGGTGAGGCTGGGTGCTGCAGACTGTTCTAGTGCCCTCGCCAATTCGTTGATATATATGTTGAAGAGGGTGGGGCTTAAACTGCATCCCTGTCTCACCCCACGGCCCTGTGGAAAGAAATGTGTGTGTTTTTTGCCAATTTTAACCGCACATTTGTTGTTTGTGTACATGGATTTTATAATGTCGTATGTTTTTCCCCCAACCCCACTTTCCATCAATTTGTATAGCAGACCCTCATGTCAAATTGTTTTGGTTTGTTTGTTTGTCAATTAGGGTGTGCAGGGTGAATACGTGGTCTGTCGTACAGTAATTTGGTAAAAAGCCAATTTGACATTTGCTCAATACATTGTTTTCACTGAGGAAATGAACTAGTCTGCTGTTAATGATAATGCAGAGGATTTTCCCAAGGTTGCTGTTGACGCCTATCCCACGGTAGTTATTGGGGTCAAATTTGTCTCCACTTTTGTGGATTGCGGTGATCAGTCCTTGGTTCCAAATATTGGGGAAGATGCCAGAGCTAAGGATGATGTTAAAGAGTTTATGTATAGCTAATTGAAATTTGTGGTCTGTATATTTTATCATTTCATTGAGGATACCATCAACACCACAGGCCTTTTTGGGTTGGAGGGTTTGTATTTTGTCATGTAGTTCATTCAATGTAATTGGAGAATCCAGTGGGTTCTGGTAGTCTTTAATAGATGATTCTAAGATTTGCATTTGATCATGTATATTTTTTTGCTGTTTGTTCTCTGTTATAGGGCCAAAAAGATTGGAGAAGTGGTTTACCCATATATCTCCGTTAGATAGCTCTTCATGTTGTTGTTTGTTTAGTGTTTTCCAATTTTCCCAGAAGTGGTTAGAGTCTATGGATTCTTCAATTACATTGAGCTGATTTCTGACATGCTGTTCCTTATTTTTCCGTAGTGTATTTCTTTATTGTTTTAGTGATTCACCATAGTGAAGGTGTAGGCTCATGTTTTCTGGGTCTCTATGTTTTTGGTTGGATAGGTTTCTCAATTTCTTTCTTAGGTTTTTGCATTCTTCATCTAACCATTTATCACTGTTGTTACTTTTCTTCGGTTTTCTGTTAGAGATTTTTAGATTTGATAGGGAAGCTGAGAGGTCAAATATACTGTTTAGGTTTTCTACTACCAAGTTTACACCTTCACTATTACAGTGGAACATTTTGTCCAGGAAGTTGTCTAGAATGGATTGAATTTGTTGTTGCCTAATTGTTTTTTGGTAGGTTTCAACACTACTTTCCTTCCATCTATAGCATTTCTTAATATTATTCAGTTCCTTTGGCTTTGATGCCTCATGAATGAGTATTGGTCTGTTCAAGTAGACTGTGATTTTGCTGTGGTCTGATAGGGGTGTCAGTGGGCTGACTGTGAACGCTCTGAGAGACTCTGGGTTGAGGTCAGTGATAAAGTAGTCTACAGTACTACTGCCAAGAGATGAGCTATAGGTGTACATACCATAGGAGTCCCCTCGAAGCCTACCATTGACTATGTACATACCCAGTGTGCGACAGAGCTGCAGGAGTCGTGACCCGTTTTTGTTGGTTATGTTGTCGTAGTTGTGCCTAGGGGGGCATATGGGGGAGGGAATGCTGTCACCTCCAGGTAGCTGTTTGTCCCCCCTGTGTGCTGAGGGTGTCAGGTTCTTGTCCAGTTCTGGCATTTAGGTCGCCACAGACTAGTACATGTCCCTGGGTCTTGAAATGATTGATTTCCACCTCCAGGATGGAGAAGCTGTCTTCATTAAAGTATGGGGATTCTAGTGGGGGGATATAGGTAGCACACAGGAGGACATTTTTCTCTGTTGAGATCATTTCCTTTTGAATTTCTAACCAAATGTAAAATGTTCCTGTTTTGATTAATTTAATAGAGTGAGTTAGGTCTGCTCAATACCAAATTAGCATACCCCCTGAGTCCCTTCCCTGTTTCACACCTGGTAGTTTGGTGGATGGGTCCGTCTCCTCTATACCATGTTTCTTGTAGGATGACAATGTCTGTATTTCCGATTTCTTTGGTGAAGTCCAGATTCCTGCTCTTTAGGCCAAAGGCAGATGACCTCAGGCCTTGTATATTCCAGGATGAAATAGTGAAGGCTTTGTGTTCCATAATGTGTCTAATGTTGTTGGTTGTGTGGTTTGGCCTCAGGCCAGTAATTGTGAGCAGAGCCTGCTGAGCATCTGGTACATGCCATTGGCTTGGGCTAGTGTGGGTGTTGGGCCTGTTTGCCTGTTGGGCTATGTGTGACTTTCATGTTGAGGCCCTCTTTGTGGGAGTGGGGGGCTTGGGGTGGGTAGGAGGGGCATAGGTCTGATCTGAGGGGGCCTAAATGGGGTGTGGGCATGGTTGACTTGGGGGGTAGTTAATTGGTGGGGGTGGGGGTGTAGATGTGGCTGATGGTGCTGTGGTCTGGATGGATCTCTGCGGGGGTCTTCTATGTGTAGGTCCTGGGGGGGGTCCCGCAGGTCTGGGAGAGTGTCTCGCTGGTCTGGGCGGGGTGTCTGTTGATATGTTGCTCCTGTGTGAGGTGTTGGGTCTGCGGTTGAGGGCGATATCCTTTAGGGTCCGGGCGAAGGTGGGCACTGCTGCCTTGTATAGGTGGACCTGGTCATAAAGGCTGTTCACGTCCAGGGTGGAGTGGTGGGCCAGGTAGACATTTGGTTTTGATGCACAGTCACGGGAAATACTTGCGTTTACCCGCTGTATTACATTTACATTTACATTTACGTCATTTAGCAGACGCTCTTATCCAGAGCGACTTACAAATTGGTGCATTCACCTTATAGCCAGTGGGATAACCACTATTTTTTTATTTTTTGCGGGGGTGGGGTTGGGTAAGGGGGGGTTAGAAGGATTACTTTATCCTATCCCAGGTGTTCCTTAAAGAGGTGGGGTTTCAAATGTCTCCGGAAGGTGGTGAGTGACTCCGCTGTCCTGGCGTCATGAGGGAGCTTGTTCCACCATTGGGGTGCCAGAGCAGCGAACAGTTTTGACTGGGCTGAGCGGGAACTGTGCTTCAGCAGAGGTAGGGGAGCCAGCAGTCCAGAGGTGGATGAACGCAATGCCTTCGTTTGGGTGTAGGGACTGATCGGAGCCTGAAGGTACGGAGGTGCCGTTCCCCTCACAGCTCCGTAGGCAAGCACCATGGTCTTGTAGCAGATGCGAGCTTCAACTGGAAGCCAGTGTAGTGTGCGGAGGAGCGGGGTGACGTGAGAGAACTTGGGAAGGTTGAACACCAGACGGGCTGCGGCATTCTGGATGAGTTGTAGGGGTTTAATGGCACAGGCAGGGAGCCCAGCCAACAGCGAGTTGCAGTAATCCAGACGGGAGATGACAAGTGCCTGGATTAGGACCTGTGCCGCTTCCTGTGTAAGGCAGGGTCGTACTCTCCGAATGTTGTAGAGCATGAACCTACAGGATCGGGTCACCGCCTTGATGTTAGCGGAGAACGACAGGGTGTTGTCCAGGGTCACGCCAAGGCTCTTCGCACTCTGGGAGGAGGACACAACGGAGTTGTCAACCGTGATGGCGAGATCATGGAACGGGCAGTCCTTCCCCGGGAGGAAGAGCAGCTCCGTCTTGCCAAGGTTCAGCTTGAGGTGGTGATCCGTCATCCATACTGATATGTCTGCCAGACATGCAGAGATGCGATTCGCCACCTGGTTATCAGAAGGGGGAAAGGAGAAGATTAGTTGTGTGTCGTCTGCGTAGGACTGAATGCTAATGCTAAGGAAGTATTTTCGTGGTAGCAGGGTTGAGATAACCACTTGTGCATTGGGGAAAGTCGAAGAAGGGTGCTTCTAAGGCAGGGTTCTTCAATTCCAGTCCTGGAGGGCCGAAACACTTCTGTTTTTTATTTCTACCTGGTAGTTAATTGCACTCACCTGGTGTCTCAGGTCTGAATTAGCCCCTGATTAGAAGGAGAGGATGAAAAACAGAGGTGTTTCGGCCCTCCAGGACCGGAATTGAAGAACCCTGTTCTAAGGCCTCTCCATTTGGTTGGGGTAGACTGTGCGACTCTCCTGCCATTGTTGGGCTCAAGGGCTTTGACACCTCTCACTTCACACGTAGGTGCTAATTGAAATTGTATCTCTTTGTACTAGCAAGCTTGGTAGCCTTAGCATTCAGTCCTTATAAAGTAAAATACAGTGGGGAAAAAAAGTATTTAGTCAGCCACCAATTCTGCAAGTTCTCCCACTTAAAAAGATGAGAGAGGCCTGTAATTTTCATCATAGGTACACGTCAACTATGACAGACAAATTGAGGAAAAAAATCCAGAAAATCACATTGTAGGATTTTTTATGAATTTATTTGCAAATTATGGTGGAAAATAAGTATTTGGTCACCTACAAACAAGCAAGATTTCTGGCTCTCACAGACCTGTAACTTCTTCTTTAAGAGGCTCCTCTGTCCTCCACTCGTTACCTGTATTAACGGCACCTTTTTGAACTTGTTATCAGTATAAAAGACACCTGTCCACAACCTCAAACAGTCACACTCCAAACTCCACTATGGCCAAGACCAAAGAGCTGTCAAAGGACACCAGAAACACAATTGTAGACCTGCACCAGGCTGGGAAGACTGAATCTGCAATAGGTAAGCAGCTTGGTTTGAAGAAATCAACTGTGGGAGCAATTATTAGGAAATGGAAGACATACAAGACCACTGATAATCTCTCGATCTGGGGCTCCACGCAAGATCACCCCGTGGGGTCAAAATGATCACAAGAACGGTGAGCAAAAATCCCAGAACCACACAGGGGGACCTAGTGAATGACCTGCAGAGAGCTGGGACCAAAGTAACAAAGCCTACCATCAGTAACACACTACGCCGCCAGGGACTCAAATCCTGCAGTGCCAGACGTGTCCCCCTGCTTAAGCCAGTACATGTCCAGGCCCGTCTGAAGTTTGCTAGAGTGCATTTGGATGATCCAGAAGAGGATTGGGAGAATGTCATATGGTCAGATGAAACCAAAATAGAACTTTTTGGTAAAAACTAAACTTGTCGTGTTTGGAGGACAAAGAATGCTGAGTTGCATCCAAAGAACACCATACCTACTGTGAAGCATGGGGGTGGAAACATCATGCTTTGGGGCTGTTTTTCTGCAAAGGGACCAGGACGACTGATCCGTGTAAAGGAAAGAATGAATGGGGCCATGTATCGTGAGATTTTGAGTGAAAACCTCCTTCCATCAGCAAGGGCATTGAAGATGAAACGTGGCTGGGGCTTTCAGCATGACAATGATCCCAAACACACCGCCCGGGCAACGAAGGAGTGGCTTCGTAAGAAGCATTTCAAGGTCCTGGAGTGGCCTAGCCAGTCTTCAGATCTCAACCCCATAGAACATCTTTGGAGGGAGTTGAAAGTCCGTGTTGCCCAGCGACAGCCCCAAAACATCACTGCTCTAGAGGAGATCTGCATGGAGGAATGGGCCAAAATACCAGCAACAGTGTGTGAAAACCTTGTGAAGACTTACAGAAAACATTTGACCTGTGTCATTGCCAACAAAGGGTATATAACAAAGTATTGAGAAACTTTTGTTATTGACCAAATACTTATTTTCCACCATAATTTGCAAATAAATGCATAAAAAATCCTACAATGTGATTTTCTGGAATTTTCTTTCTCATTTTGTCTGTCATAGTTGACGTGTACCTATGATGAAAATTACAGGCCTCTCTCATCTTTTTAAGTGGGAGAACTTGCACAATTGGTGGCTGACTAAATACTTTTTTTCCCCACTGTATATCATTGTAATATATTTTTCTTATTGGTTTTTGAAAGTAAAAAATAGCTTCATACTAAACATTACTCACTCAGTTCCAGGTTGGATGGTGTTTTCAGGTTTCTGTTTGCTTGCCAGAGCATTTGCTGTATAGTTTGGGAATAGTAATCCTTGGTAGTAGAAAGCCTTCCAGGTAATTCCGTCCAAAATCAGGTTGTAGGTTTGGAGTTTTGGTTTGGAATGAAGGTTATGTTGTGGATGGTAGCATCCTGTATATGTCCCTGCCAAAAAATCCTACTTTATCTAACTCTAAATCTATATTTTTTGTTTAAAATGCAGGAGCAATGTCTTTGAGCTCTCTCTCTCTCTCTCTCTCTCTCTCTCT